>NW_022589706.1:16121158-16259244 GCF_004348235.1 Phoca vitulina | reverse complement strand
TAATCCCAAGAGAAAAGGGTGCGGAACGCCGAGGAGGAAACTAAGTATCCCCACGCCTCTTTCAAGACCCACAAAAACAACAACAAACCGTAGGGTCTGTCTGCGCGCAGAAGCACCAGATGGAGTCCCCGAGGCTGAGACAGTTCAGCCGACACACTCCGTGGATAGTGGATAAATCAACCGATGATGGGAGGGGAAGGGGGTGCCAAGCGAATAAGCCACTGAATGGGCGAGACAAAGACTCTGGGAGTGATCAAGTACCAAACATAAAGGTGAGAGGAAAACACGTGAGAAAAATAATGGAAGAAAAATTAAAAGACAGAAATCTGGTGCCTGGGCTGTGGCAGGTCACTGAGCTACCGAACAGCGAAGGGCACAACAAAGGGGCACGGGAGGAAGGACAGCTGAGGGGAGGAGATGGAAAAGGGATGCGGGGCGCGACGGGTCGGACAAAGCGCCCAAGGCGGTGAAACAAAGGGCCCGGGGTAGAGAGTCGCGGGGGGCAGCGGGGAAAGACAAAGCGCCCGGGGCCGGGGACACCGGCCCGGCGAGGAGGCGACGACCGCCCGGAGGAACAAAGCTGAGCGGGGCCAGGAGGCCGGGCCCGCGGGCGGCGGCGCAAGAGGCGCGCGACCCGCACGGCGCCCGCGGGCCCCGCGCGCCCGGCCGCACTCACGCCCGCACCCGCCGGCGTCGCCGCCGCCGCCGCCCGCCCTCACGCGCCGGAGACCGAGCCACGGCGGCGCAGAGCGAGCAGCGCACGGCCACACGCCGCCGCCGCCGCGCTCGACGCACGCGACGCCGCCCCCGCGGCCCCGGACGCCAAGCGTGCCGCGGCCCCCGAACACGCCGCCCGCCGCGGGCTGCCAGACGCCCGCAACTTTGCCGATTCCCAGCGCTCCGATTCCCCCAGACTTACCCTGTCACAACAGGCGCCATCTTCCACAAACTCTCGCCAAAACTCCAACCCTCGCGAGATTCCCCCTGACGCCTTCCCTAGTCCCTCTCCCCCGCCCCTTCCCTTTTTCCTCACTCCTCGATTCCACCCAGCCCCCGCGCTTCTTTTCCCCTCGCAGCCGCCGCGAAGAGCCAGACGCCTCGCGCCGCCCGCGGAGTAGGGGATCCTGCTCGCTGCCTTCCCTGGACACCTACCCAAGCGATGGAGCATGCGCAGGCGGCTCCTCCGCGGGCGAGCCCTCAGTGTGGTCCATGGGGAGTGTTCCGGTTATCCGGGTTTTGGGACGCGCCCTGAGGGACGTACGTGGAGACTGAGGAAAACCGGAGGGGATTACAACGGGGACGGGGAATGGAGGGGTCAGGAGGCGGGGCCGAGAGGAAGGGAGGAGGGGTCCTGGGAAAATCTGCCGCGTTTCACAGGCCTAGATGAAACACCTCCTCAAATGGGTGTTTTCCAAGTGGCTTCCCGCTCACTCTGGTTCCCAGCCCTTTTCATTCATTCAGACGTTCATTGGACACCTCCCTTATGCAAATGTCTGCGTTAGATGCTGGAGCTACAGAGATGCCTGGAGTTCGGCAAGTGACAAACCTAGAACTGTCTTCGCTCTCTTCGACCCCCCCCCCCCATGCTTGCGCACAGACAAGATGACAACGTGGGCTGTGACCCTTCAGAGCTCTGTAAATGGAAAACTTTAGCAGTTGAGCTCTGTGGACTTAGCTTTCTTCTTGGGTGTGAAATGAGGTCAGGCCAAGGCCTCTGGCAAAGACACCCCTAATGTCCACCTTGTATATGCATGCCAGAGCGCCGCGTAGTTTTCTCCAGAGGTGAAAACTGCGTTGGAATTGAGGCCCCACTCGCACTCAAACCAGAGATGCCCCTGGGGCAGAGAGCTGCCTGCTGTGTGAGCCTTAGCACCTCATCGCCGTCCCCAGCCGTGTGTGAACCCAGGTGGAATGGGGACAGACACTGCCAGGGTCCTTCCGTGGGCCTGGCATAGTCGAGGCCGCTGGTCGCTGCCCGGAACGCACTTCAGGCAACTTAAGCCTGGAAACCCCGGAGCAAACTTGGTCCGTCTGGGCATTTAATAGAAAGGAGAAGGGCACGAATCCTGACCCCTCCTTCCTACCTGCCATACCCCTTTCTCCACCCTCGCCGCCCCCGCCAGCCTTGCCCTTTCAATTCCTAGAGATTCCCAGATCGAGCACTGCCTCCTGTAGGGAGCCCCAAAACCCGGAGAACTGGAATTCGCTGCCGGAGACCTGCTGAAGGCGCTGCAGGATTGGCGCGGCACTCGCGAGCGGCACTGCGCATGTGCCCAATGCGGGCAGCCCAGTCTCACGCTACACCTCCTTCCCACCGCCTTCCACTACTCAACTCAGACACAACACGGGCCGTGGGAAATTTCCTAAACCTCGCGAGAACGCGCCCACTGTTGCCTATGCTTTCGCCCCCAAATCTCGCGGAGCCCAGGCGGGACAGGTGTTTGTCTAGTGCAGCTCCCGGCGCTGTTCGTGCCGCGCGTGTCCGGACGGCGGCCGCGGGCGGGGTGGGAAGGGAGCGGCTCGCCGCGGAGGCGGGGCGGGTGGGCGCGTGGTGGGGAGCCGCTGGGAGGGGGCACGACGTCTTGCACACACACGCCGCGTGACACTTTGTGGAAGAAAAATGGGTGGCGGGCTGGGCGGGCTGTAAAGGAAGAAGGGGAAGCCAGGAGACTAGAAACTCCTCTTGGTGCAGATGGTAAGAGGTCAGACTGTAGGGCAGGAGGAGCCCCAGGCCGATCCCCTGGGGAGGTTTCCTGTCGCCTTCCTCGAGCCTGGTACTTTCCTAAAATGTGTTTGACGCCGCGCCCCCGGCCTCCGGGAGCTGACGGCCCCCAGTGTCGGGTTTGAGTCATGCCTCTGAGTCACCTAGTCTGGCCACCACTTTACTTGGTTTAAAACAAGTTCGGATTTCCTTAGCTACTCTCTTGTAGCAATTGGTTGTTTTCTTTCTGATCTACCAGCTGGCATCGCGAGTGGAATAGGGAAAAAATACTGCTCTCTGTGCTCTTGCAGTGTTGCCCAGTATAGATTCCGTCCCCCATTCAAGGATACAATTTGAAAATTCCTTTCCCCTAATCTCTTCCTAGCCTTTTGAAGTAATTCCTATACGTGAGTTTCTGTTCTTGTGTTTTGTTTTCCTTTCCTTCCGCTAACAAGAGTTAAAATAATGGCTTTTCTTTCTCCTTCACTTTCCATGTGTTTGCTGAAATATTCATTCCATCTTAGGTACTGTTTCATCAGATGTTTTAGCTACGACTGTTTTAAGTGTATCCTTCTCTTGGATTATTTATTTGTCCAGTGAATTCCTGGTTACATTCTTCAATCGGGCACATTTCAGATTGCCCTGGTGTGGTTTCTTTACCAGACCAGCCTGGCATTTACTAGGAGCTGGGGGCTTGGTGATATCACAGACCCGCAAATGTGGAACTCAATTGTTTTGATTTTTGGAGGACAGTAAGTCCTCTAATAGAGGCTCATGTTCTGCTTGTTATGTAGTGGACAAGAAATCAAGTTTTTGAGTTGTTTTCAACGTTTTTAGTTATGTGTGATGATATGTGTGTGCATTTTCCTATCCCTTTGATTAAGTGTTTGACACAGAAAAAAAAAGATATAGGACATTTAATACAATAGCTCACTGCAAGTCTGCTTTGGAACAGGATAGCTCAGGAGGAGGACAATGCCCATGGGCAGATTCCTTAAAGTCTTCATCCCAAGAAGGCATTTCAGTCATAGTCGACTAGTCCAGGCCATTAACTTAATTTGGAACCCTGGCCATCTGAGAACCCCAGCCACAGAAAGCCATGGTAGCCACAAGCCAAATCACAACTCATCTTCACCCTAAAACATGATCTTCCTGCATTCTTTCCCCAATCCAGTAAATGACAACTCTATCCTACTTCTTTAAGCCAAGAACCTTGGAGTTATTCTTGCTTCTTTTTCCTCTCACATCAAATGTCCAGTCTAACCAAATCATGCCAGCCATTCCTTCAAAACAGACCTGTAGTCCAAGTATTTCTACACCTCCATGGCTCCCAGCCCATCGTGACCCATCTCCTTTCTCACCTGGTTTACAGAAAGTCTCCGAACTGGTTTTCCCTTCTTCCATTCTTGCCCTCCCTCAGTCTGTTCTCAGTAGGGCATTCAGAACAACCCTCTAGAACTTTCCATGGTTTTCCTATTTCACTATAGGGACCTACACATCTGACCTGCTACTCAAATCCCCTGACCTCCCTGACCTCACCTCTTCCTCTTCCCCTTGCTCACTAAGCTCTAACCAGCAGTCTAACTTGCTGTCCCAGGACATACCAGACACACTACCAACTTCTTTTGCTCTTTCCTTCAGATACCTTGCTCATTTTTTCACTGCTTTCAGATATTTGCTTAAATGTCACCTCAGTGAGGCCTTCCCTAACCACCCTCCACGAAGATGACTCCTCATACTCCCTATTCCCTCCTCTATTTTTCCCAAGGCATTTATAAATTAACATACCATGTATCATACCTGTGTATTGTGTTTACTCTCTGTGTCCTTCCATTATAATGTAATCTTACTAACGACAGGGACTTTTGTCTATTTTATTCATTGTTTAAACCTAAGCCACTACAACAATGCCTCGTGCATGGTAGGTGCTCAGTAAGTATTTGTAGAATGAACAGGATGTCTTCCACTCTACAGCAGAAGAGAAATGATTCTGAAGACTGGCAAAGCCTTCTAGGGTTGAAAACAGTATTGGGGTTAGACCAACAATGAATGCTGCAGTGCCAACCTGCCTGGGGAAAGGAGATCCTATAGAGCAATCATCTACGTTGACTTAATGCAAAAAAAAAAAAAATTCTTGCTCCTGGGTTAGGAGCAGTAGATGAATCTACACTTACTTGAAGGGTTTCCTTTGTTCATTTTAGAACCTCAGGAAAGAAAATACTATTGGCAAGGGGTGCCTGGGTGGCTCAGTCGGTTAAGCATCTGCCTTCAGCTCAGGTCATGATCCCAGGGTTCTGGGATGGAGTCCCACATCGGGCTCCCTGCTCAGCAGGGGAGTCTGTTTCTCCCTCCTTCCCCACTCGTGCTCACTCTCTCTCTCTCTTTCAAATAAATAAATAAAATCTTTAAAAAAAAGAAAAAGAAAATACTATTGGCAAGATACCAAGAAACAGGTATTCACATATGTTCTAATGGGAGTGAAAATGGGCATAATCTTTATGAAACCATTTTTCCAAAACGTGTCACTACCTGTTAATCCTACCATTCCATTTCTAGAAATCTATCCTACAAGTAGACTCACACATGTATAAAATTACCTATATATTGCAGCATCATTGATGGTAGAGAATACTGGTAACAACCTACACGTCAATCAAGAGGTACCTTATTTAAAAAAACAATTGTACCTGAAATGAATATAACACTGTATGTTAACTATACTGGAATTAAAATTAAAAACTTAATTTAAAAATCATGATATATTCTCAGAATTGAATAGTATGCATCTGTTAATAAGCTGAGGCTGCTTTTTATGTACTTATATGGAAAGATAACAAAGTTTAAAAAGCAAGGTACAAAATAGCGTTAGATAAATACCTACTTATTTGCCTCTATGTATCTAAAATGGCTCTGGAAGGGCACACTAGAAGCTCTAAGGGACTCAGTGGTTGGAGGGTGTGGTGAGGAGATGACTTATCTCCCAGTCAGCTGTCTTGGATACTTGGAATTTTGTACCTATTGCCTGTATTGCCTATTCAAAATACAAAACATAAAAAAGGGAAAACGGAAGAAAAGGATTAAATGTGCAAGAAGAAAAAAATTGAAAGAATGAAATTATTTTCTTGGTTCTATTTGCTAGAAAATTATTTTCTAATAGAAATGATGGACTTGACCTACCATCTCAGTACAATTAACTGCAGAACTGTCAGTACTTTACTCCAGTCATTGGGTAACACTGAACTCACAAGCAAGTCCAAACAGCAAGTTTAGAGTTCCTACCACTTCATGTTAGGCATGATCTTTGGTGGTTTAAAAAGCTAGATAATGCAGAGATCCCAGGGGACTCCCTGGCTAACAGTACACAGACCAGTTGCAGTATAATTCTAGGATAGATCAATGAGTTTAAGGGCATTGGAGTACAATGGAAGAAGCACCTAACTCTGGACTGATGGACCCTAGGAAACCTTACAGAGGACTATTGAACTGACTCTTAGTAGTGGGGGAGTTTAGAGGACCATCAAAGGGGGAAGAAGCATGAGAAGCACAGGAAACAACATGTTCAGGCTCTGAGGTGTGAAAGAGTATCTTGTACTCAGGGGAACTCCAGGTGGGGGTTTGGTGCGTGTAGAAGCAGGGGGTAGGCATCCTAAGGAGGGTCACAAGAAGGATCTGGAGAAATGTCCTCAAAACTTGGCATCAGAATCCCCTGCGTCCCACTCCCTAATACTCTAAATGAGTAAATCTGGGCTGAACCTGGGAATGGGCATTTCTAGCAGGCTGGTCAGGGACTCTGATGCAAATCGTCCATGAGCCAAACTTTGAGAATCTTTGTCGTAGGGGTTAGACGTAATCTTTCTTCAAGAGTTTAACATTAAAGGGAGTAATGGCATATGATTTCTTTTTTTAAAAAACAATAAAGATATTTAAATAGTAAAAGGAATGAGTTTCAGAGCCCCTTAGTGTATATCCAATGGGCATGTGAAGCAGTTAGTGGCAGTAAGATAAGCACATTCATGAAGGGGGCATGCTTTGCTGGGGTGGCTGAAGCCCAGTGGCACATTTCAACGTTGCTCTTATTCAAAGACTAAGTTACACCATCTTCTATTAATGAGACACAGTAAAACATTGAACATTTTGCTGGGCAGCCTCATGATGAAGAACATGGGTTCTGGCACCACGTTGCGTGGGTTCTGGCTCTAAGACCTTAGACAAGTTACTGCCTATTTTTAATGCCTGAGTTTCCTCTCCACAAAATGGAGATAACAGCACCTGATTCACAGGGTGGTCGTGAGGATTCAAGACGTTTATTACATCATGAGGATTCAAAGTGTTGAGGGTGTCTAAATCATTTACAATGATACCTGTCACATAACTGCTGTGGTAGTGTTAGTTTTTATCATTATTATTTTTATTCAATAAATCTGTAAGTTGCATTCATCTAATAAAGGTATTTCACATGCTTTGCAAGAATTTTCAACACTTCAAAAATCAGTGTTTAAGTTGCTGAATATAGCGGTGATTTTATCCAGATTGGTGTTAATTCATTTCTTTATACTATCCCACTCAGAAATGGCAGTATCACTGTTATTATTATTCAATTTTAAGAGGTGCACATGTCCAAAAAGTTTGGGAAACCTCCTGTAGATGGCCAATGAGAGCCTCTCAGGCTGGAAAGCAGGGTTTGATGTGATTGGATTGTGAGGTAGTTGTGTGCCCAAGAAAGACTTACTGACAACTCATATTAGAAATTAGGAACCTACGGGGCGCCTGGGTGGCTCAGTCAGTTAAGCGTCTGCCTTCGGCTCAGGTCATGATCCCAGGGACCTGGGATTGAGCCCCATTGGGCTCCCTGTTCAGCGGAGAGCCTGCTTCTCCCTCTCCCACTCCCCCTGCTTGTGTTCCCTCTTGCTCTCTCTCTCTCTGTCAAATAAATAAATAAATCTTAAAAAAAAAAAATTAGGAACTTTTTCATAGAAAGAAAATACCATATGATTTCACTCATGTGGAATTTAAGAAACAAAACAGATGAACATAGGGGAAGGGAAGGAAAAATAAGATGAAAACAGAGAGGGGGACAAACCATGAGAGACTCTTAACTATAGGAAACAAACTGAGGGTTGCTGGAAGGGAGGTGGGCGGGGGGATGGGGGTAATTGGGTGATGGGCATTAAGGAGGGCATGTGATATCATGAGCACTGGCTATTATATGCAACTGATGAATCACTAGCATCTACCCCAGAAACTAATAATACAGTATATGTTAACTAAATTGAATTTAAATAAAAAAATACGAAAAAAATTAACAATTTTTACTCCAGAGAAATTTTTTTCTTTTCTCTTTTTTTTTAATTTTATTTGTTTATTTGAGAGAGAGCGAGAGAGAGAGAGCATGAGCAGGGGGGAGGGGCAGAAGAAGAGGGAGAAGCAGACACCATGCTCAGCAGGGAGCTTGACTTGGAGCTCAATCCCAGGACCAGGGGATCACAACCTAATACAGCGGCAGACGCTTAACCAATTGAGCCACCCAAGCACCCTACTCCAGAAAAATGTATTAACTTATGGTTTTCATTCATCTTTATAAGCATGAATCCCCCCCTTTCTTAATAACAGTATCCCCATTGTTTCTACTACATGTTAATCAAGGTTAATAAAATGTACAGGAGATTGAAAGAGTGGCAAGGATTCTATAAGACTATGTAATTCTAGAAGGAAAATAAGGATTTAAAGAAATAAAGAGAACACTGAAAATGAGTCATGGAGTGGGCTTTAGGAGAACTTGAGGAACAAAAATAAATATTCACTCTTCTCTTACCAATTGTGTTTGATTTTCATAGGATTCTTTGGCCCTGGGAATTTGATTTTTTTTTCTTTTTTCTTTTTTTTTTTTTGCAGGCCCAAAGCTTTACATAACTTGCTAACATGTGCAGCAGTTCAAGAAGGTGAAGTAAGAAAAAGAACGGGCCATTTACTCTAGTGATGTGGAACGTGAATGGAATCAAATGCACATTTGGTGTGTACAAAACTAATAATTTGTCAAAAGTTTTCATAGCTAATGTAATTGGAAGAAAATGTTTCCATGTGTGATTGATATGCCTTGTTCTTTTTAGGATATAAACAAGATAAAGCCACTTTTACAAAAAATGACAAAATAACACTATTCAAAAAAGACAATACCACATGAATCATAAAATACCAGTTATTTGTTTACAAGGGAATATATATAAATTTTGATTTCCTAAACTTTCCCCTTTGTCATGTATCCTATATTGCAGTGGTTTTTGGTTCTGTGTTGAGCCAGTGTTGAACACACATAGTTAAAAAAAACAGCTGGGGGGACGCCTGGGTGGCTCAGTCAGTTAAGCGTCTGCCTCCGGCTCAGGTCATGATCCCAGGGTCCTGGGATCAAGTCCTGCATCAGGCTCCTTGCTCAGCAGGGAGCCTACCTCTCCCTCTGCCTGCTGTCCCCCTGCTTGTACTCCCTTCTCCTCTCTCTCTGACAAATAAATAAATAAAATCTTTAAGAAAAATCAAATAAAAAATTAAAAAACAGCTGGGATATGAGGGAAAGAGCACTGGACTGGTCTACCATGGAGTCCTACCTCCACCACTAGTCAGAAGGCCAATTGTGGGCAAACTAATTTTTCCTCATCTGCTAATGGGGAAGGTAAAACTTCTTGCTTAGGCACATTTTAAGAATCATTTCAGACATCACACAAAATAACTGTGTACACAGTAGGCACTCTGTAAATGTTACCTCTTTAGGAAATTCTCTCACCCATACTGTTGCTCAGTTTGGCTTTCTTTTGTTTTTTGTTTTTTTTTTCTATTACGTGGACTAGTACTACCTCCTTTAGAGATTTGTTGCACAGATCAAACTAGATATTTATGTAGATGATTAAATGGAAAGAATTGTCTCTCAATAAGTTCACTGTACTTATTTTTGGTTGGCACATTTATTTGTAAAAATTTGACTATGGTTATATAGGAAATCAAGAGAATGGAAAAAGATCGTAGGTTTTTCTCCTCTGGCCTGTGTTACTATTAACCTTGGGCACAGATGGCCTTTATCAGTTTTTCAAAGAAAGCTTACCAGAAAGGTTTTACTCTTTGCATCTGTGTTACTTTGTGTCATAGATCGTGTAATGATAAGCATCAACTGGTAGGTATGACCTTTGTGGCTAGCACCCTTGTCCAAAATAGACTAAGATCAACTTTGGAGCCAGTCTATTCAAGCACTGACAAATAGTAAGAGATATCAACTCCTGTCTTGTGAAATACCTAGCTGGGTCAGAGATAGTTGATTAACCACGAATCCCCTGGAACATCATAATCAAAGTTATACATTGTCCCTTTTAATAATTGCCATTATATCAGGATGTCCATATTTTTTATTTTAATGATTTTTTAACAATTTAAAAATTTTTAATTATGTCAACATGTAGGAATTTAAAAAAAGAGATCTTGTGAAATTACTGGAGGTAAAAGGTATCTAAGATAATTTCTAATTATTAGGCTATTAATAAATCTGGAGTATGGGCTTAATTTTATGCAAGAAGTATGTTTGAAAAGTTTCATCTCAATCTCATAATGATGTATTTTATTTGTAAAGGCATTTAGAGAAACTCTGTATTTAAAGGTATCTTTAAAGGCTTTGTGTTAGGGGCATCTGGCTGACACAGTCAGTAGAGTGTGCGACTCTTGACCTCAGGGTCATGAGTTTGAGCCCCACATTGGGTATAGAGTTTACTTAAAACATAAATAAATAAATAAATAAATAAATAAAATAAAAGCCAACGTGTTTTTAAAAAACTAAATAAAAATTTTAAAAAATAAAGATTCCATGTTACATATTATAACTGGTATTGTCGTATATGTAGTTTTTGCTACTTAAATGGTTATTTAACTAAATTCTATCATAATTAGCATCCTGTGGAAGCTAAAATAAGTTATATTAAGGTGTTATAAATATCCCACTAGTGGAAAAAACATTTCTCAAGATCTTAACTACAAATTGCCTCCCATCTAAGTCTTTGGAAAGATTTGGAAATTTATGCATGCTTCTTCTTTTTTTTTTTTCTCCCAGCTTTCCAAACACTTGGCTTAAATTCTACCCTCAGAATTACTCTTGACTTCAGTGACAGTTATAAACTATCGTCTGGGAGAAGCATTTGGCTCCTACTTTTCAAGTCTAAGGTTCTCCAGAAATGTTCTTATGAAATGTGAATCTGATTTTCATCACACAGTTTTACCTACATAGCATCATATTTTCCTTCACCAGCAAACACTAAGTATTTTATTTTTAACTTAGCAAAGCTATATCTGTATTTGCATGGTACTTTCCAAGTTTCCGAAATAGGCAACAAATCAAAGAACCTAGGCAAAAAAAGGACTTAAGAACTGAAAGATAACTTCTGAAAAACAGATTACGTACAGAAGTATTTAGTTTTATGCAATAGAGTGTTTTTGAAAAGTTGTATGCCAATCTAACATGGAGACAAGCAGCTTTCTATTTAAAGGGATACTATGATATGCAATTTGTGAATCGACAGAAACTATAATTGAGTCTACACTGTCCCAAGCCTTCTCACATATATCATCTCAATCAGTCCTCAGGACAAAGTAGGAGGGAGGGGATTTTATTCCTGGTGTTTTTGTTTGTCTGTTTGTTTGTTTCTTTTAAGAGAGAGAGAAAGAGAGAGAGAGAGAAGGGGATCCCCAAACAGGCTCCACGCCCAGCACAGAGCCCAACATGGGGCTTGATGTTACAACCCCAAGATCATGACCTGAGCCAAAATCATGAATCGGAAGCTCAACTGACTAAGCCACCCAGGCTCCCCTTTATTCCTGTTTTTACAAATAAGGCTCAGAGAGCATGACTTACACAAGTTATACCTTAGAAATGGAGTTTCTGATTGTCAGTGAGTTTTTTTTTTTACAATAGAAATTCAAATGATTTTATTATTACAACCTGATAGAGAATATCTTATGTCAAATACTCAGTAGCTGATTATGATTTTAATAACTTATTTATGAAAATAAAAAAGGTAAGGAATTCAAAAAGATTTATTTTTAAATAGCTATTTATATGAACTAGTGAATGGCTAAGGATGGGTAGCCAAGAAAGAGAGAAGACCTAATACCCTTGTAGATTTTTTGGTATGATTATTATTTTTAAAAATAATTCACCAAAGACACCACAAGAGAAAAACACTATAAATATAGACACAAAATCCTCAACAAAACCCAGATGGCCCTTACCTTACAATTGTTCAACTTAACAATTTTTTGACTTTATGATGGTGTGAAAGTGATATACATTCAGTACAACCCATACTTCAAATTTTGAATTTTGATCTTTACCCAGACTAGCAACACGTGGTATGATACTCTCAAAATGCTGGGCAGTGTCAGCAAGATGCAACTAACAATCAGCCACACAATCACAAGGGGAAACAACTGATACACTTACAACCGTTCTATGCCCATACAATCATTCTGTTTTTCACTTTTAGTATGGTATTCAATAAATTACATGAGATATTCAATAGTTCATTATGAAGTAGGCTTTTGTTAGATGATTTTGCCTAGCTATAGGCCAACGTAAATATTCTGAGCATGTTTAAGGTAGGCTAGGCTAACTAAGCTGTAATGTTTGGTAGGTTAGGTGTATTAAATGCATTTTTGGCTTATGATATTTTCAACTTATGTTGGATTTATCTGGACATAACCTCATCATAAATCACGGAAGAGCTATACTAGCAAACATCAAACAAACTAAGAATAGAAGGAAACTTGTTCAACCTGATAAAGGGCATCTATGAAAAATCCAGAACAAATATTTAAAGGTAAAAGATTGATGTTTTTACACTAACATCAGGAAGAAGGGAAAGATTTCCATTTTTACCACTTCTATTCAACATTGTACTGGAGGTTCTAATAAGATAATTTGGTAAGATAATTAAATAAAAGGCATCCAGATTGGAAAAGAGCAAAAATGGGGTGCCCAGGTGGCTCAGTCAGTTAAGTGTCTGCCTTCGGGTCAGGTCATGATCTCAGGGTCCTGGGAACAAGCCCCACATCGGACTCCCTGCTTAGCAGCGAGTCTGCTTGTCTCTCTCCCTCTCCCTCTACCCTCCCCTCGCTCATGCTCTCTCTGACTCTCTCTCAAATAAATAAATAAAATCTTAAAAAAAAAGAAAGAAAAGAGCAAAACTATTTCTATTTGCACATGACATGATCTTATAGAACATTCTAAGGACTCCACTAAAAAAGTATTAGAACTAATACACAAGTTTAGCAAGGTTGCAGGATATAATATCAATATACAAAAATCCATTATATTTCTATATATTTGCAATGGGCAAGCCAAAAATAAAATTAAGAAAACAATTCCATTTACAATAGCATCAAAAAGAATAAAATACTTAGGAATAAATTTAATTAAAAAAAAGTTCAGTTCTTATGCTCTGAAAACTACAAAACATTGTTGAAAGAAATTTAAAAAGATCTAAATAACTGGAAAGGCATCTCATGTTCATAGATTGAAAGAAATGATTATCAAGATGGCAACACTCCTAGATTGATCGGTAGAGTCAACATAGTAACAATCAAAATCTCAACTGTCCACGTTGCAGAAATTGACAAGCTGTTCCTAAAATTCATATGGAAATTCAAGGAAACCAGAATAACCAAAAGAGTCTTGAAAAAGAACAAAGTTGGAAGATTTACACCTCCCCTTTTCAAAACTTACTACAAAACTATAGTAATCAAGACTATGTGGTACTGGAATAAAGTAGACATACAAATTGATGGAATAGAATGAGAGCAGACATAAGCCCTCATATCTGTGGTCAATTAATTTTCCAACGTAAGTTTCAAAACAGTTTAATGGGGAAGAAATAGTCTTCAACAAATGGTGTTGGGACGGCTAGATATCCACAGGCAAAAGATTCACAACGTATATAAAAATGACCTTAAAATGGATCAGAGACCTAAATGGTGGGGGAAGGGGAATGACTGCTAAAACTATAAAACTCAGAAGAAAGCATTAAGGTAAATATGCATGACCTTGTACTAGCAACGGTTTCTTAGACAATAAAAGTATAAGCAACAAAAGACCAAAAAACAGATAAATTAGATTTCATCAAAACTAAACTTTTATGCTTCAAAGGACACGCTCAAGAAAGTGAAAAAGACACCCCACGGAGTGGAATAAAATATTTGCAAATCATACATCTGACAAGGATCTAGTATCCAGAATATATAAACATATACAAATAGATAAACAGTTCTTAAACTGGGTAATAAAAACTACAACCCAATTTAAAAATAGGTAAATGAGGGGCACCTAGGTGGCTCAGCGTTGGGCGTCTGCCTTCGACTCAGGTTGTGATCCCAGGGTCCTGGGATAGAGCCCCTCATCGGGCTCCCTGCTCAGCGGGGAACCTGCTTCTCCCTCTCCCACTCCCCCTGCTTGTGTTCCTGCTCTTGCTATCTCTCTCTCTGTCAAATAAATAAATAAAATCTTAAAAAAAAATAAAAATTAATAAAAATTAAAATAGGCAAATGATTTAAATAGACATTTCTCCAGAGAAGATATGTAAATGATCAATAAGCTCATGGAAAAATATTCAACATTATTAACCATCCAGGAAATGCACATCAAAACCACAATCTGATACCATTTCACACCCACTAGGATGGCAGTAACCAAAAAGACAGATAATGACAGATGTTGGTAAGGAGGTACAAAATCAGAACTCTTACACATTAATGTGTTGGAAATATAAAATGATGAAGCCACTTTGAAAAACAGTCTGCCAGTTCCTCGAATGGCTAAAGGTAAACCAAGCAATCCCGCTCCTACGTGGATGGCCAAGAGAACTGAGAACATATGTCCACATCAAAGCTTGTACACGAATATGCATGGCAGCATCATTCATAATAGCCAAAAAGTAGAAACAACCCATATGTCCATCAACTGCTGAATGGTTAAATAAAATGTGGTATATCTATAAAATAAAATAGTACTAGGCCACGAAGAGAAATGAAGTATTGATACATGCTACATGGATAAATCTTGAAAATATGCTATATGAAAGAAGTGAGTCACAGAAAGTTCCATATTGTATGATACTGTTTATATGAAATATTCAGAATGAACACATCTATAGGGATAGAAAGGAAGTTATAAGGGGATGCCTGGGTTGCTCAGTCGGTTAAGCGTCTGCCTTCAGCTCAGGTCATGATCCCAGGGTCCTGGGATCGAGTCCTACATGGGGCTCCTTGCTCAGCGGGGAGCCTGCTTCTCCCTCTGTCTGCCACTCCCCCTGCTTGTGCTCTCTCTCTCTCAATCTCTGACAAATAAGTAAATAAAATCTTCAAAAAAAAAAAAGAAAGAAAAAAGTTGCCTAGGGCTAGGGAGTATGGGGGGTGGGGGAGGGGAGTGACTGCTAATGGGTGAAGGACTTTTTCTGGAGTGATGAAAATGTTCTAAAAGTATGGTGATGATTGCACAGCTCTAAATATACTAAAAACCCTTGAATGTACACCTTAAATGGGTGAATTAGATGGTATGTGACATGTGTCTCAATAAAGCTGTTAACCAAAAAAAAGGCAGAAAATTTAACTGTATTCAATTACATGATAATTTCTGTCTTAGTCATACGCTGATATAAATGTTCGAGTACAGACAAATAAATAATAAACTCCATAGAAAATTAGGGAATAGTCATCACTATGTCAGTTGATTTACCCTCTAGTTTCATTTCAGAAGTGGACTGATCTTTTTTTTTTTTTTTTTTAAAGATTTTATTTATTTATTTGAGAGAGAGAGAATGAGAGAGAGCACATGAGAGGGGGGAGGGTCAGAGGGAGAAGCAGACTCCCTGCCGAGCAGGGAGCCCGATGCGGGACTCGATCCAGGGACTCCAGGATCATGACCTGAGCTGAAGGCAGTCGCTTAATCAACTGAGCCACCCAGGCGCCCCTAGACTGATCTTATTTTAAGATAAAAATCATAGTTGAAATGACTGAGTACCAACTTAATCCAAGAACTTTCTGTACATGATGATCCCATTTGATCCTCCCACGACCCTGAAGAGGACTCCAAACACCCCTTTTAAGAGCTAAGGAAGCTGTGGCTCGGAGAAAATAAGTAACTTTCCTTAGTGCATACTCAGTTACAGAGAGAGCTAGAATGGGAATGCTGTGGGCGCTTCTGACCTTTCCTATAACCTGTCCTATACTAGGCCTGCTGGGTCACTTTCTCTTTCATTACCATTGGTGAATTAAGATCCCAAGGCTGAGACTTGTAGGGTAATTACATAATAGGTATGTTAATGTTACCTTGAGAACCTAAGAATTGGGACACCCTCTCTAGGCTACCGATGAGAGCTGGTGATGGGGGTGGGGAGTTGTGGGGTTTGGAGTTGGAAATGGAACTTCCTTATTTTCAAATGTGCAGGAAAGGATGAAGAAACTGAAAGGAAAATCCCCAAAGATCCTACCAGCTCTAAAGTTCAGTCAGTTTAAGGCTCCACCTTAATGGCCCTGAAAGTACGGGGAATACAGGTAACAATTTCTTTCCTCTCCTGACTCAGTCTTGTCCCAGGATCCATGATTGCAGTGTCTCCTTCAGGACCCCAATAACTACAACTTCATCAGAAAGTGTGTTTTCAGACTTTTTTTTTTTCCCTTAGCTGTACTCTGCTGGCAAAATGCATGCCAGAATTATCTTTGCAAATTTAGTTCTTTTTTACTTATTTAGAAAAGTTATCCTTAGGCCACATGTTTAATTTCAGTCTATGCTATGTCTACTTCTTATCCTTTGCTAAAATTGCCTTTTGATATGCGACAAATTGTAAAAACCACTTTAAAATTTTTTTGATTATTTTTTTAGAATGAATAATATGTACACATGGAACAAAATTTAAAATTCATAGTAGTGAATGCACATAGAGTTGCAGATCTAGCAAATAAAAATACAGGACACAAGTTAAAGTACAGTTAAATTTCAGATAAACACCAATAAATTTTTAGTATAAATTGGCCCCATCCAGTATTTGGGACATATTTGTACTAAAAATTATTTGTTATTTATCTGAAACTCAAATGTAAGTGGGTATCCTGCCTTTTAGCTGGTAACAGTCAATGGCAGAGAAAAGCAAATATCCCTCTGGCTGTGGTCTCCATTCAGTTAACCTTGCAAAAGGAAATCCTATAACCAATTTCTTGAGTATCCTTCCAGGAATATTCTATAATTAACTGTCTTTTTTGCAGCAAAGTTATCAAGCCTCAGTACAAAATAGAACTTGGAAAAAAGGATCTAAACCAAATATAATAGTGTCTGTGTTTTTAATTTGGACTCATGACTGTTACTAAAGGAACTTCACAGAGGCCATGTGATGCACAGGGGAGGGATTTTAGTTCATACCAACTTGGTAACCTTGAGTATGTTCCTTAACGTCTGGGACTGTCTGCAAAAGGAGGTTAATATTAATACTCACCTCATACATTTGTAGTGAATAATAAGTAACACATGTAATATGCATGCAAAATGCCTGGCCCAAGGTAGCCGTAGGATCAGCAAAGCCCCTCTCTGGATGTTTTAGGGTATTCATTCATCTGTAACTTTCTTAAGACATTCACTACAAAGGCCTCTGTCTGGAAACACAGGCCAGATAACCTAAGTCTGTCTCAGTAGAACCTTCTAAATTTGCCATTGGGTAACTCATTAACTCAGTTTTCTGCCTATTGCCTCTACTCCACCAAATACATCATTCAGGGCCCTGATGGCTCAATTTATTCTATGCATTTTCACCTCATTGAATCTATTCCTCCATCATCCAGGGATTCAAAAAAAGTATTTACTGAACACTTACTCTGCAAGGCACTGTTCTAAGTACTGGGGATCCAGGTTCGAGCAAGTAAGACAAGATCACTGCTCTTATATTCAGGGATGGAGACATAGATAATAAAAGGGTAAACAAATAAGTAAGACTATTTTAAATAATGATAGAAATGATGCAAAAAATTAAACAGGAGTGGAAAATGGTAGGGGGAGAGGTAAGCTGACTATTCGGACGACTGCCCTAGTAATAGTAAATTTCTTCCATTGTACTTAAGCTGCTCAAAGTACTTTAACTGTGTCATTCCTTTAAGAAGGTTTTGAACAATAGAAGTAGAGAGCAACAACCTTTACAATTTTAAGTTCTTTAGACTCAGCAGTATGTAGAGACCAAGGTCTTTCGAAAGTATAGACTTGAGGATTTCTACCCTTCTTTGGTAAATTCTCCATGGGAAAAGGAAAAGTGATGAGCATTCAAATTCTGAATGCAAATTATGAATGAGAAAATCCTCAGGCCAGTTATTCATATTTATAATTCACCCCATCTCACACACACACACACACACACGCACACACACACACACACAGTGCTGAAATTTGGCTGTTTTCACACCCAGATCAGAAGAGGACAAACCAGATTTGAAGCCATATTTCTGCCTTTTTACTTATGCCAATTAACCTATAATTTTATGCCATTTCCACCCCTCCCCAAACCTTGCTTCTTTATTAAGACGTTTTCATTTGAAAAAATTACTGTAAAGGAAGTTGGGATATGTTGAGGAGGTTTGGCATAAATAATTCAGCATCATTAAGAAATCACAATATAATAACTTCCAGCTTCATTTTGTCTGTTAGGGTCACATATTATCAGAGCTAATATTCAGAGATAATTATCCCAGGGAGTGATTCCTACATTATTTTTAAAGCAGCCTATCTCTTCTGAGAAACTGCTTGTTGTTTGCCGGGATAATGCAATTCCTGTTTGTGCATTATCAAATTTGTACAATTTAGATGAAGAAAATCTTTTTCCTTGGTTCCTCCCAGTGAAATGATGCATTTTCATGATGATTAAAAGCAAAACAGCCGAAAATGCTATATTAGTTCACAAAAATTTCTCAGAATAGTGTATTAAAACTGAAACTGACACATTACAGAGGTGGTAAAATCTACTCATTCAATTATTTATGGGCAGAAAAAGATTAGATACCATCAGTGTTTTCAGATCTACCCAACATGTTAACTATGATATTGGAAATAAGCCTAAAATTGAGTGTGAATCCTCCAGATAAGGATGTTCTTCTAAGTGGGTTTAGAAGACTTGATTAATTATTAGGCTCATAAAATTAACTAAGTTATAAAATGAGAAATGCCTACGATATTATTATATTAAACTTTGCTAAGATAAGAATCATTTTGAAATGTGACTGCTTTCTAGCTTCTTAGTTGACTCTCCCCCCTGCCCCTGAATATTTTATCTTTTGAGCTTTAAAGTATATTTATTTCATTGCCCCATTCTTTTTTTAGAGTTCTTTTCTTTCATTTCTTTTTTGGAGGGGACGGAAATGGGGTGTTTCTACAGGACAGGGTATATATCTTACGGTACTAACACAACTTTCTCTGTTCTACCTTGGTTCTTGGAAGTCTAGATTTTAAATACTTCTAAAATGGTTAGTCTCAATTCTACTCACACTCTTTTTATATATTTACTTCTTTTTTTTTGAGGGTTTTTGTTTTTTTAAGTTTATTATTATTATTATTCTTTTTTTTTTTTGTAATCTCTACACCTAACGTGGGACTTGAACTCACAACCTGGGACCAAGAGTCACACGCTCTACTGACTGAGCCAGCCAGGTGCCCCAGATTTACTTCTTAAAAGTGCTTTTTTAGAATATTACTTTGTATGTCAATAACTCCACCGGCCTCCCTGCCTCTAAAATGTGGATTTTCTTGACCTGGTGGTATTGATTTTGGTTTTGCGCAAACAAGTTAAGTTAAGGCCTTGTCCTCTCCAAAACCTGTGTTCACCCCAAATCAGCCTCCACTGTTAAGAATACTTCAACTCATGTGTTAAGAAACAGGCTCATCAAGAATACTGCTTTGAACTTAAGTTTTATAGGAATTTATAAACCAGAATGTTTCCTCAAATTATGATGACATTGGGCAAATATTAGTTATTAAGAAGATCCTTTTAATACCTCTTCTTCCTCTTCATTCACTGGAAAGTGTTTGGTCTCTTTTGGGGGCATACAACCAGTATGGAAAGTAGCTTTGCCCACCTTGTGCAAACCCCCTGTAGGGTTTGTAAAACTGCAACCCATAATCCCCTCTTGAAAAAACACACTGATTATTTGTGCTTATGCTAGTTCCAAATATTACAATAGTTTCTGGATTTTTGCCACATTCCTCTCTAGATGGTCATTTGGGAGACTTTGTTTATAATGTGTGTTTTGAATGAAATTTTAAAATTCCAAGACCACAGGATGTAAGACTCAACTGTGGGTTAAACTTAATTTTGCATTTTTTCAAAGAGGCCCTTCTTAGATTACAACAATAGCAAACATTGAATAGAAAATGAGAGAAGGTTTGTTTTTTTCCAAGGATTAGTGTATGAAAGAATATAAGAGAAAGCATGCTATTTCCAAGGATTAGGGAAAGTTTTCAAAATGGCCTATAGTGTTTAGTTGGTGGCTTAGGTAAATTAAAACATTAAACTGTTTTATGGATATCAGGAGAAACATTTTCTTTAGTAATTGTGCTAATTGTGATTTTAAAACCAGAAACAAAACCCTGAATTTAAAATAGCACTCCCCCCACCCGGCCCCAAGAAATTAGTTCATTTCTTGGGGATAAACAGTATAATAACATTTTTTAATATTTAAGGCAATGTTAAAAATATAAAAGCTCCTTGGGGACTTTTTCCTTCTAATAAATTCTATTTTTTCCCCCTTATACTCTTTGTTTATTTTAGAAGCTGATGCTTGTTAAAGAACCCTCAGAGATTTGGGGACAAAATAAATTGGCTTTTCAAAAAAAATGTAAATGGAAGCTTCTTGCATCTGATTACAACCTTCAGGAAGTTTTTTTTAGCTTTACAAATGATAGACTTAATAAATCGGTGCGTCTGACTTTCGTTGTTTTGTGCTCTGTCTGTTACCATTTGGATGTATTCTTTGGCTCTCCACTCCTTACCAAACAGAAAACAGTGACCATAGTAGACAACAAGTTGAGGCCAGCATCCTCTATCAACTGTAAACTGATGGATTTCTCCTCAAGATGTTTCAGTTTACATTCTCTCTATAAATCTCTCTCTCTCTCTCTCTCTCTCACATACACACACACACACATACACACACCAGTGATTTCTATGACATAACCTTTCTGGAATTCCATAAACACAGGCTATGCAATATGGGTTAACCACTTGTCTAGGAAAGAAACTAAGCAGACAGTTGCCCACAGAACACATCTTACATTTAACCTTCTATGTATGCCAAGAAAGTGATCCAAAAAAGTGATCATTTTGAGTCCCTGCCTGAATAATAACAGGACCTTGAAAACACTATTGCTATTTTAAATGGATGTTGCTTGTCAAGAGAATGCAGAATGAATTCTGGCCTCTGTATGAAGCTCTTTTATTGTTGACCTCGATCTTCATAGAGGGTGTGGTAGGTAGCCATCTACAAATGTAAAGCTTACATCAGGTACATAGAAAAATATTCTACTTAGAAATAAAATAGAATATAAACATTAATGTCACTGGTTAAAGAAAATCAATGGTTATTCATCAAGGTAAAGAATAAGATATTAATAGTGCATATATGGCAGCTTCCTTGAAACTTACAAAACAGAGTGGAGAATAAAGAAAGGGCAAGTAAATACCTTCTTTCACTAAGCCACCTGACTGATACTGAGCCTGATTAATATTGCCCTAACACAGGGACATCACCCACAACTTGATGCTTAGTAGCCACATTCAGCAATGGACTTTAGGCCCACCTCTATTCTCAGCGACCCAAGGCTGAAGAAAAAAGAGCATCGTTAGAGGTAGGGTAGGGTGTGTGGGGTGGGTATGACCAGCAGCCTTGTGTTCTGTAATTATAGTGGGAGATCAGCATGCGAAATATTAGCCACTTTTCTATTCTATAGAAGTGATGACATCACTGCTGCCGATTACAGAAACTGCCTGTCAAGGAGTCAAATTAGTCCCTCTAACCCCCACTTAAGACAGATCCCAAGGAAGGATCTTCAGTGGAGGCTTAGGGAATTATTTATATCTCCATTGCACCCTTATGAACTCACCTGGGCTCATTAATTCAGGTGCTTTCTTAGCAGATCGAAATAGAAAGAATCTGTTTCTCAAAGACGGATATCATATAAGCACTGCAGGAGTGAAGTGGTTTCCTGTGGTTATACGATTGTACCAATCTGAACGTGAACGCAGCAGAAGGGCCCAGATTGTGGAGGCAGTGAATCCCTTAGGAGGCTCTTTTCTGCCCTTCAAACATCCTTGAATCATATGATTATTAGATGAGCAGGACCAAGCTGCTGAACATCCACGGCCATCACCTCTCCTCCAATTCCCAGATCAGCCCAGTGATTGATTCTTGGATGTAGCATGGCCAAAAGAGATGGAAGGGGCTGCCAGCAGATTGGCTTTTGTCATAGAACCAAGCTCAAGAATTGGGTGCAGTAGGGGCGAATGTGCCTTGGGAATTCCTACACATTCTTTTACCTCTTGTGCTGCTATCAGCCTTTCCTCCCATTCCCGTCACATCAATGCTTTCTGGTCCAGCATCCATAACAGTACAGCCACTCTGCCTTCCAAAAAAAGACAACTACTCACCAGATGAAGCAGCCATACTGTGAAAGAGAGAGAGAAGCCCTCCTCCTCCCCACACGGGTGCACACACACTCACACCCTCTCTTCCTGGATGGCAGCCATCCTTGTCACTTCACCCAACAAAGTCATTCTCATGGAGGAAATGTGGGCGTAATGGAAGAGGAGAAAAGCGATCTTGTCATTTCCCTACTTAGATGTTGTCAATTACGTTCAGCGTTTCATCCCAAAGCCCAAAGCTAGTCGGTCCAGAGGAAATGTCTGGAAGGGATCATTCCTAGGAAGGGCCGAAGCCTGGTGAATAGGGCAACACTCACCCAGGGGCTCAGTGGTTCTTCCTTGATTCTTGTCTCTTCATCACCAACCCTATCCAATCCATTAGCAAGTCCCATTAGTTCTATGCTCAGACTACGCCCCACATCTAATACTTTTTACCCTCTCCCCACTACATCGTAGTCCAGGGCACTATCAGCTCTCTCTGGGTTACCTGTATTACCTTCCCACCTTCTTCCTACTTCTACTCTACCCCCCTCCCCCACTCCCAGTCCATTCTCTATGGGATATCCTGGTGTGGTCTCTTAAAACATAAATCGAATCATGTGACTCAAATTTAAAACTTTCCATCTACATGTCTATTATTTTTGTTATTCCTCAAGCATTTTGCTACCATAATTAGCATTGAAATTAGCGTTGGTTTTTTTAACCAAAAAGCTGTGTGCTGTTTTACAGGAAACAAAGTGCAAGCTGAGGGCACCACCTTCCAGATGCAAGAGAAAGGGTGGGTGGTGATAGCTATCAAAGGGAGGAAAGGCAGGAGAGCCCTGGGGGTCTGGAGCCCAGGAAGGAAAAAAGATACCGAGCTGACTTGACCCTGAGCAGGGGCCTGGGCTGAGCAGTGGAAGGACCCCTCCGGGGTGTGACTCCTGCCAATGCCCCCCTCCTTTTGTCCCACTCCCAATCACTGCCCTCCCCTGGTCCCGTGCTCCCGCTAGATTCAAATAACTTTCACTCCCCAAAGCAGGGACACCTTCTTGCCCCCTCCTGCCTTTTCTCTGCTTAGAAGAAGGATCTTCACCCAGCTTTTCTTCCTGGTGACTATTTATTCAGTTCATACAACGCTACAGACTAAATTCCCCCCACCAGGAGCTAATTTCTTAATTGATCCCCCCTTGCTCGGAAGATCGTAAAATTGTCAAACCTGTTCTTTTTCTGTAAGTGGCAACTTTGCAACAAGAACTTTCGGTTGTTTTCCAACGTCTGAAGTTTTCTATGTGCCATGAAAATGAACGTTTATAATTCTATTTGACATAAAAGATTATACTGAACAATGTCCTATTAATAGGACAGGCAAATAATCTCCCCTGGTCCACACAACCCACGGACCAGAAGAGAATCTCAACACACTGGTGGTTCTGACAAGTGGCCGCCCCTCCTTGACTGCCTCTCTTCTAGACTCTGGGTTACTGTACAAAGAGTAACACTCTTTTCTCTCTACTCTTTCCATGCACACTGATTTTGTCTCTGCAGCACTTCTCAGTCAGGTAGTACAGAAATACAGGTAAACAGAAAGCAAAGCTTGTAAGTGAATACTTACTGGCTCAGGGGCACAGAATCTGTGTTCAAGAAGAATGCTTTTTATTTTTTTTAAATGAAGGATTATTTACTTTATTATCTGTCTACTTCCTTGAAGGAAGACCAAGTGGTTTAAAACACAAATAAGGGCTATTGATTTTTATGTGTTTAATTTACAATTCTATTCTGGAAGGCAGATTCCCATTAATAAATGAAATATTTATAAGTACTCTAATATCCAAATAAAAGCACACTAAGTCATCTACTTTTGGGGGGAATATTTAGGGTGTATTTTTCAGCTAATGGGACAAATCCTGAAAGAACTGTAGCATTTAAAGAAAGCACATCATTACTGGAACTAAACTTGAGTGCTTTTATGGCAAGACTGGACAGCTGCTTGCACCTGCCCTAACTTTTTTTCAGGCTAAAGTTATCTATTCCAGGATCCTATGTCATGCAGTATAAAGCTTTGGTTTCAATCAGTCACTAACCCAGGACCTTGGATATATTTGAAATTCCTTTTGGGGGAAAGAATTGGCCAAGGCTTTTGACAGCATTGCTTCTCACACCCAGGCCAGAGCGGGCTGGCTCTCCATGGCGACAAGAATGCATATTAGCATCTCACCCTTAAAGTCACAGAATCATAGCATTTTGGTCCAAAAGGGGATTTAGAGTTCATATGGCCCTTACTTATTTTACGTTTTTCTATAACATAATATCAGCATCCCTCGTTCCCCCATAGCAAATATCCCAAACTCCTAATTTAACTGACAATATAAAACATTTATATTATAGGTGGCTGATAGAGGATGTCAAGACAAAGAAATAAGATTCAGCAGTTCATTTAAGGACTCTCACTTACAACGCCTGATATTTGAGGGAGATAGTCCAGCACACAGATTAATCATCCGTTCATGTATATTCTCCAAGTTCCATCCCTTAATTTGGTAAAGAAATTGGAGGACAGTTTGCCTAGGCTGCATTTTTCTTAGCTTCTTGCTCAAATGTATTCACAAAAATTAAAGGTGAGGTATGACCTCTGTTTATATACAGGGTTGGTATGAGAATATCTTTCACACAAGCAAGACTGAAGTTACTGACCACAATGTCAAGTTGCATTATCTCTACACAGATCCATGTGATAAATTCCTTCTTGAATTTAGCCTCAGGCAATGATAACATGTATGCTCCCTCGTCAGAAAGTGAAACCTCTGTTGCCTATTATGTTTCTCTTTTCACCTCTGCTGCCAGAAAAATATGAACCAAATTTATTGCCAAGTGTAATCTGATAAACTCTGGTGCCTAGAAGTATTTACTCCTCTTGCTTTCTTAACTATTTCATTTGTAAATTGCCTCAAGTCATTGTCATGAAGTCCATGAAGTCTATAAGTTGACAACAAAAATTTAAATGAAAAAAATGAGTAAAAACAATCGGTGGGTAATAAGGAATGGTCAGACTTGCCAATGACACTTGTCTGAGCAAAGACCTTTCTGCCAATGTTCCCATTTTGAAGGTAGTAGAGAGATCTCATGTTTTCTATCAGAAAGTCTGGGCTTAATTACCAGCTATACAACTTACTCGCTGAATAACCTTACAAAAGTCACCTAAGCCTCCATTTCCTCATTTCTAAATGGGGATATTAATGCTGTTGATCCACTGGGTTGTTGTGACAACCAAACGAGAATACAAGGGGAGATGCTTTCTCAATAGTGAGTCACTCTAGAAATGTTCGTTGTTACAATTTCCGTACTCTGTCTTGCAGTGCTGACCCACCCTCACCAGTACATGATGTTTAGAATAAGTTCACAAATTCACAAATAAATTTAGAAATCCTTTGATACTCCTCTTTTTAGGGGGTGGAGACTAATTTCTCTTCCCTGGAGTGCAGGCTGTATTTAATAACTTATTTCTAGCAAATAGAATGTGGCAGCATTGACAATATGTGACTTGTGAGACTAGGTCTTTAAAAGCATGTGGCTTCCTCTTTGCTCTCACTCTTAAACCACTCATTACGGGGGAAGCCAACTGCAGCGTCATGAGGATGTTCAAGCAACCTTACAGGGAGCTCCATGTGGCAAGCAACTGAAATCTCTTGCCAAGATCCAAGCGAGCACACCATCTTGGAAGCAGACCCTTTGGCCCCAGTCAAGTTTTCAGACCGCATCCCCCCCGGCCAACTTCTAGCCTACCGCCTGAGAGACCCTAAACTAGAACAACCTGGCTAACGCACCCCCTGAATTCCTGACCCTCAGAAACTCTATAAAAGAAGAAATGTGTATTCTTGCTTAACCCCCCTAAATTTCGGCTAAAACTGGGGGGTAAAGTGAGGTAATTTATCACATAGCAATAGATAACTGATAAACTGTCCATAGTTACCTACACATCCTCTTGGAGAATACTACTGAGGACAAATAGCAGACCTTATTCTCCTCAGATGTTGTATTAAAGGTAAGTCAAGTGCCTCAATATATTAGGATCATTGTATTGGGAATCACCTCAGTGCTGTGTGGTGCAATACCCTCATTTTGCAAATGGGAGAACTGGGAAGCAGGAGGTGAGCTCTTCAAGGACATTTCAGTGAATGGCAAATGTAGGGCTAGACCCTCTCCTGGTCATCTTCTGTTTGATATCATCTTTCTTTTCCTTCTTTAATGATCTAAAGAGCTCCTTTATTTTTGAATACAGATTGAAGAACAACGGAATGGTTCAAAATCGATACTCACTTTCTTTCTCCCATACCACACTACTTTTATTCCTTTGCTTTTTCACCTGAAAAATGCCAGTCAGTAGTTTTTAGTTTATGACATCATTTTACAAAAGGCAGGGTGCCCTTCAGATAAGGAAATTGCCCCAAGTGAACAAATGTTGATGCGGACATCTGCTGTTTGTAAGACCCTGTACAGGATCAAAGAAGATGAACTAAACCCAAATTCAGGCCCTTAAGGTTCTCAGGATCTGGTAGGGACAGGAGGTTCTAAGCACAGTCAGAACAATGGGTTATGGGATGCTGAAGGACAGAAAGATCATACGTGAGATAGAAAATACGTTAAGCCAAGAACCCACAGTACATGTTCTGCAATCACTCCCCCAGAGGAAGGTCTAAAGCAAGTCTTCAAAATTAATATGCTAGCATGAAAAAAATGTTTTAAAGGCTTTTAGACTGAACTCTTCACTGCACTCTTAGGGGGCAGTTTTACTCATGTAATCAATAAACTGCCCTAAGACATCAGGTGCTGGGCTAGGCTCTGGGCATGCACATAATTTATATTCAGATAGGGATGGTTCAAGAATTTCTAGGTAAAACAGAATTAAGGAGGTAGCAATCTGGTTGGAAAATGCTGCTGGGGACTTGTCTGGAATCTGCCTTTGGTCACATGCCATCTTTACACAGGGCTTTGGGGTGGTATTTGAATTTGATGGCGATCATGACCTTGGAGCCATTACTATACGTTTACTATTGATGACATTCTTGTCTTTGGCCTCAAATCATACCCTTCTCCCTTCTCTCCCATTCTCTTTTCAGACTGTAGGAAGACCAGGCTGTAATCTTTATTTGCTAAAATTTCAAGGCCGAGAATCTTGCAGGAGATTCTCTGAAATAACAGTGGCGGTGTGACCAGTGTGGAGGTAGGCACAGCTGTTCCTACACTGGGGATGGCTGAAATGGAGTGGGGTCGGAATGATAAATGTTTATCGTTTGCTTTAAGTTGCTAAGTTCTGTTATACAGCAAAAGGTAACTGAAAGAAGGTGGCAGATGTTATTCCAGATCATCAGAACCTGGCTGCCATCATGGTAGTGATAGATGTGTGGGGGCTTAGAATAGTTTTCTGGGGACGTGCAGAAATGCCTTTCCAGAGTCTGGACACTAAGATCCGTGTTTGAAGGAACATTTAAGCTTACCCTGTCCTAGAGATGGAAGTCATACAATAGGCTTTCTCATCCCAAACCAAAGAGGAAAAGATAGAGTTGATATGGACCAGATAAGATGCTTAGGGGTACTCTCAACTTGGTAATGTCACTTTCTGACCAAGTAACTGTTAGTCAGTTGCAAAACCAAAATTTATTTCCATAAGTAGGAAGTTGTGGGTTGAAGAATCTTAATTACAGGAAGGGATTAGTAAGTGAAAGACAACCTTTAGAAATCCAGCAACACAACTGTTAAGGAAATACATCTGGGCTTGTTCTGATGAATGAGTATGAGGACAGTAATCTTATGATTTGTAACCTTTTGTCTTCACACCTCGTCTCTCACTTTTGGATTTTGTAGGTCACATACCATATAACAATAAAATAAGTACTATTAAAAAGAACTTTCCAGTTTGAGAGGTGCTTTCAATGATCATGACCCGATTTTATTCCATAATTTGGATATATTGATGAATTTAGATATTGTGAGAAAATGCCCAATATCATTTACTTTTTTAATTAAGTTTTCTGGATGCCTTACCAAACCACAAAAATCACCATATTAAGAGTTTTATTTAAGTGCATTCAGTAAGAAAAAGGAAAAAATCAGAAAATCAGTAGCTTCTGACCCCTTTTGCTTTAGAAAATTGTATATCTTTAATTAAAAAAATAAGACTTTACACCTCAAAATCAAAGGGGCAATATTTTCTTGATTTCAACTAAATTGAAATTAAACTATTATGAAATATATCAAATGCATTTGATGTCATAATTTAAATTTCTTAGATGCATATTTAAATATGCAATGTACCATTCCACTCTCTCTCTCTTGCACCAGTTGCACCAGTTTATTTTGTTTTTTTCCTCAGATGATTTTGTTCCACGTTCCCATATTCAATACTAAACTGGAAATTAAAATTTGAGCACAATCTCGTAGTAGATGGGGATTTTGACACGGTGTCGGCAGCTTATCCCAGAAGAAAGAAATGCGCCAGGCATGGATATGTTCCTTTTCAAGGGTTTATTTCTCTTGGTGACCTGATTGTACTGTCCATAGCAAAATTCCTTTTTAGATGATTCATAGGCAAGATTTATATTAGCAAAAAGAAGAGGAAGATTAAGGATAGAGGCCGTTATTTACGTCTTGTAAAATCCCTTGAAAATTTGATGGAATTATGACCCTTTCCCTAGATAAACACACACACATAAAGTTTGCATGAAAATTTGTCAGGGGAGGTCCTCCCTGATCTAGATCATTTGGAAAGGGTGAAGCACTTTGTTTCAAAGAGTTCTATGACTCAAATAAAAAGGGAGGATTAAATTAGAACAGAAGGGTTTTAAAAAACAACTTTATAAGTTCAGAACTAAGAACTGTTAAATTAGCATAACTCTTTTGCTCAGACATCAAGAAATCAGCACTCCAGCGTCTATGATTATTTACATGTAGCCAGTTGAAGTTGGGGGATACACTTACTGGATAATCCCATCTTTCTGATTTGCCTGTTCTGAAGATAAATATACATCTTGTTTAAGTTATTTTTTCACTGGCTGCTAAAAGCAACCCACAGAATATAAATCTTTTTCAAACACTAAATATTTTATAATTATCATAATAAACAAGTCAGAGAGAATTTTTAAGATGATGTCATAGAGTGGTTTCAAACTTTTTTTTAAGCAATAGGACTCTCAGTAGTATCCTAAAATATAACAGATTAAAATGGCATTTTTAGCATAAATTGTTTTTATATGTTACAATGAAAACAACTCCTTATTATGATGTCATTCCAAGAGGCTGTTTTTGTTTAACACGAACATTTAGAAATAGGACCTAATGGAAAATAGTTACAGGCCCAGCCTCCATCGTATTTCTGTATTTAGTTTTGGTTACTTGATAAATATTAAGGAGATTCTGATTTGGATATAAATGTATTTGCAAGTGGTCACAATTTTTAAATAGTCACCTTTCAGTCTCAGGATATTCCTCAAATAAATAAAGATGGGAGGAAATGCTTTATTCAAAGTCTAAATAAAAACTTGATAGCACATGGGAAGTCTCCACCTTATGAAAATTTAGCATATAACCCATCTGAGTGTCCATTTGCTTTTTAAAAATTTTTATTGTGATAAAATATATTTAACACAAAATTTACCATTTTGATCATTAAGTGTATAATCCAGTGGCATTAAGTACCTTCACAAGGTTGTACAACCATTACCAGAACTATTTCCAGAACTTTCTCAACCCAAAGCATTTGCTTTTTTTTCAAGGTTTTGCAGTCCACTTTTTTATTAAAGATTTATTTATTTATTTGAGGCAGGGGTGGGGAAGGGGCAGAGGGAAAGAGTATCCAAGCAGACTCCCACTGAGCGTGGAGCCCAGAGCCCAACGCAGGGCTCCATCTCACCACCTGCGAGATCAGGACCTGAGCCGAAACCAAGAGTTGGTTGCTTAGCCCACTGAGCCACCAAGGCGCCCCCCCTCCAGCCCACTTTTGAAATTAATTTATTCCATTGCCTTCCTTCAGGTAGATTCACATTAGAAAGACAGGTGAATTATCGGCTGCCTACTGCACAGCATTAGTGTGAAATAGCCTCTTGCAGAGTGCTGGAACTCCCTATGTGGATTTTTCATCCCACCCCTGCCCACCCCGTCTGTGCATGACAACTCTCCAGGGCAGGGCTCCGGGGGAAGACTCCACCCTGAATGCGGGGGCCACTCTGTGCGCTCTCCTGGAAAGGGAGTATGCAGCAGGGTGCTGGGCCTCTGAAAATGCCTTGTCTGGCATTAATCAAACCATTTGCTTTTAATGACCAATTTTAAAGCAGTAAAAAATGAAATTTGAATCAAATGTTTGCCAAGCTCCTAATGCACCTTTATAGAACAGCTTACAAAGTATGGTGCGCTCAGTGATCTGAGGCACAGAGAATGAAGTGACGGAGACAGGTCCGTGGGTAGGCGAGGGCAGGAAGGGGTGCTCTCCTGGCCACCAAACAGGGCTGCCTTTTTCTATCATGCCATCTGGAGAGGCAACATCTCTTTATGATTCTAGTCTTAAAAAGACCATTTCAACGCCACTCACAAAAATCCTTTTTCCTCTCTCTGTACCTGAAAATGAGAAGTTCAAATGTGACATGCAAAAACCTGCTATCTTCTTGGGAGGTTTTACTGAAATTCATCGCTGCTTGTCTAGTCTGGTCTTAGAATCATCCTAAATTAAAAGCAAGTCGAAGCGACTACAGGAATTGGTGTAAACATTTCAAATATCATTTGCAGAACAGCCTGCTAGGCAAACCTTGTCTTCTTCTTCTGTAAGTGGCCCCTCTATGTTTATAGCGAGGCTCCGATCACCAACCCCCCTTCTGTTCCATCAGGTTTAATTTAGTGATAGTCATTAAGAACTTCCAGGTATGACAGACGTTTACCAACAACAGGTAATATTTACTGAGTACCTACTATGTGCCAGGCAATTTTGCATCTACTGGTAAATTCATTTTGGCATCCCAGATTGCCTCCATATATATTTGACCTTCAAATTGTCCTTTGAATCTGTTTTAACATCTTTCTGGTTCCCTCATGGATTAATGAGTTAAGTGAAGTCTTTTGCATATGTTTATTTTACATTTGTATGAGAGTCATGATTTTACCTTTTTGAGAATTATATTTTAGCACCTTATCTGTAGAAGAAAAACTGAAGATGAATATGAAGCATATGTGGTAAAGTAACCAGAACACAAAGACAGCAAGTAGAGGGGAAAGGGGCAGTTACTGAAGAGTTCTTAATTAGAATGTCAAAGCCTTGGCATTCTCAACAGACATATGAAAAGATGCTCAGCATCACCATCAGCAGGGAAATGCAAGTCAAAACCACAATGAGCTATCACCTCACACCTGCCAGAATGGCTAGCATCAAGAACACAAGAAACAACAAGTTTTGGTGAGTACGTGGAGAAAAGAGAAGCCTTGTGTGCTTGTGGGGAAAGCAAACCGGGGCAGCCACTGTGGAAGACAGTACGGAGGTTCCTCAAAAAACTAAAGATAGAACTACCATATGATCCAATGACCGCATTACTGGGTATTTACCCAAAGAATAGGAAAATACTAATGAGAAGGGATACATGCCCCCCCACCATGTTTATTGCAACATTATTTACAATAGCCAGGATATGGAAGCAGCCCAAGTGCCCCTCCATAGATGAATGGATAAAGAAGGTGTGGTATATATATATATATATATATATATATATATATATATATACACACACACACAATGGAATATTATTTAGCCATAAAAAGAATAAAATCTTGCCATTCGCAACAACATGGATGGAGCAAGAGAGTCTAATGCTAAGTGAAATAAGTCAGTCAGAGATAGACAATACCATATGATTTCATTCATATGTGGAATTTAAGAAACAAAATAAATGAAAAAGTAAAAAAAAAAAAAAAGAGAGAGAGAGACAAACCAAAAAAAACCAGACTCTTAACTACAGAGAACAAACAGATGGTTACCAGAGGGGAGGTGGGTGGGGGGAAGGGGGAAATAGGTGAAGGGGATGAATAGTACACTTATCTTGAAGAGCACTGAGTAATATATGGAATTGTTGAATCATCATATCGTACACTTGAAACTAATATTAACACTATGTTAACTACACTGGAATTAAAATTTTAAAAATTGCAGGGAAAAAAAAAAGAAACAAACCTTGGCATTCTCAATCACAATACTATACCCAGTGCATCGCACATAGTAGGTGCTCAATAAATATTGAGCAAAGGAACTAGCTTGGAAAATAAGATATAGCTAAATACCAGGAAAAAGAACATGAAGATATCATGCACAAAAAACTTGTAAACATGACATGGATATTGAATCCAATTTTTAAAAAACACGACAGAAATCTATGGTGAAAAATAATACGTTTAAAAACACTGATTGTGCCAGCAAAATTCTTCCTCTGTGCTTTTGGGGCTGGAGAAGGTTAGGAGGGCATTTCTCTCAGGGAAAAATGTGAGCCCACATGTACAAACGAAGTCTCTTCCTTTTGCTGACATTTGCCTCTGTCACTGCCATCCTAGATAGTTTAAATCCTGCAAAAGAGATGAATCGGCCCCCTCCACCCCTGTAAGGCTATGTGTCCTTCATGCCATGCTTTTCACAAACCAGATTTTTCATGGGGCTGCCCAGGCTTTCTTGGGCACCTACAGCTCAGCCAGGCTGGCACTCACCTATGCAACTCTCAAGGGCAACCCACTGGGGCCACGCATTGGAGAACCCCAGGCTTCACAGCCCTCAGGCTTACAGTCCGGTCCTGGACCCACGAGAGGGGAGAGACTGGTCTGGTGGTGCAGGGGGTGGAGTGGAGATTCCTATATCATAAGCTAAGAAATTCCATAAATGTTGGATTTTTCATGAGTGCTAGTGTTACAGAGAGGGATCAGAGCATAATTTTCACAAGTTTGGCTTTTTTACTTATAGAAAACTATGTGGCCCCATGATTCTCTGACAGCGAAGATGAACTCTGACATCTAGCCAAAAGGAAAAAGAAAAATTGAAGCCAATTTCACAGGTTGAAGAAGGAAGATATTATTTGACTCTGCTCTTGCTGCAAGGGCAAGAGAGAGAAGGATTTCTTTGCTAAATAGCCTTTCTCCGAAGATACTGGGGTACTAACACCTGTATCCTCGTTGGCTTATTTGAAGTTTTTCTTAACACGGTATGCGCTCAATTAAACGTCAAACAATCGAAACCGCTCCTGTGGACCTGATGTCATAGTGAAGCAAAGACTTGTTTTCTCTCCCCTTTAAGTGACTCTCACGTGTGTCTCATACAGCATCTAACCAGCAAAGCCACGACAGCAGAGAGGTGGTCAACAGAGACAGCATTCTGGTGTGTTAACAGCAAAGCACATCCAAGCCTGGAGCCCAAGGTAACTTGAGATTTTCCATAGATTGCGGTTCAATAGACTTCTGTGGATTGTACCGTTTCAGGAAAGCAATTCCACCAGCATGTGCAGCATCCATCCTCAGGGGCAGCCAAGCCTCGCCCAAGCAAGACCCCTCGGCCCCCAGACCTCATTAGCCATAATTGCTGAGGCTTTGCTTAGTCACCTTAAAGAACGTGTTTTAAATCCGAAACTTCTAAAAGTATGTCTACTTTACATTTGCAATAGCTTCACAGTTAGCATGTCACTCTTAATATCTCTTTTGAGCTATAGAAACTGTGTGGTTTAGGGAGGGGGTGACAATTATGATATGTCAAGACACCTCCCGCCTGGGTGGTTTTGCTCCGGACCATCAACTTAACGTGTTGCTTAACCCAACCAGCAAGTCACGTAGTCTTTCTGGGTTTTAATTTCTTCCTCTGGAGTTATTAAGACCCGCTGTTGGGAGGAGTAAGAAGAATGAGGATGTTAGGTCCCACCTTCCCATTGTCTTCATAGGAAGCAGGTGACCCGAGAGACACAGAGCCTTGCCTGAAGGTTGCACAGCCAGTGAGTGACAGAGCTGGGATCTGAATCTGGGTCTTGAGCATTTTAACGGAATCTGCTTAGGATGCCAACTGCCCAGGCTTTGTCCCAGATAGAGGTAAGGGAACCCACCGCGGCAGAGTGGAAAGAACTCACCTAGAGAGTCAGACATCCCGGAGGCTGTCCTGCCACATTCTCTCTGTGTGACCTTGGGTAAGCATATGACCTTTCTATGCCCCATTTCTTCATTTATGAGATATCGACGATGACATGTAACTCACTCATTTATCATAAACATGAAGTGACAGGGAGCCAACTCCTCAGCACTCAAATGTTCTCTTTCTCCGTACCTTCCATCCCCCCTCCTTTGGCCCTGGTACTTTAGAAAGATTCTCCTTGATCAAAAACTCTACCTTCCCATACTTTCTTTTCGGTTTCAGAAATTCCTCAGATTCACTCATCATCCCACAAATACTCACTGAACACCTACTGTCTACCAGGCATTGTTCTAGGTGCTGGGGTGTAGCGGTGAACACAACAGCCCATGTTCCCAAGCCTTGGCGTTGCCACTCTAAGAGGCCAAGGCTGTGGGGGGTGGGGGAGGGGCTGGTGGCAGAAGAGAAGAATAGAGAAGTAGGTTGTAACGCATGTACCCAACGTGTTAGGAGGTGACGAGTGTCATGGAGGAAAATAACGTAGAAGATGGTAGCCTAGGATCCATCGGAGTGGGGACTCCATCTGTGGTCTGGGGACTCCATCTTCTCTTTTCTGAGAAGGTAACATCCAAGCAAAGACCCACTGGTGGCAAAGGAGTGGGCCAATAACACACTCTCTTTCCCCAAAGCAGAGACGATGCAGAGAGCACCGGGAGAAGCAAACATGGGCCCAGACGGGTCCCCAGGAAGGTGGCAGTGCCCGTGGCTACGTGTTGGTTGTGTGAGGAAGCGCGAAGCTCTGTGAGAGTGGGTGCGAGGGCCACCGGGAAAGGCCGTGGTCACCACCGATGACAACAGCTGCCCGCTTCCCCACTTGTTCCTGAAAGCTGACGAGGGGACTGAGGCAGTTGTGTGAACAGCTCCTTGGCCCCGTGCAACCAGGCCTTTCTGAAGGCCCGCGTGTGTCTCTGGGCAAAGAAACGGTTAACCGTAATATGTGCCCTCCTTCCCTTAGATTCCAGAAGAGCCTTGGAAATCGACACCCCTCTCTGCCGCCCCCGGCTTCTCTTCAGCCAGCTAGAGCAGGAAAGGCCCTCGTGCTCGCTGCCTGCCAAGGCCGGGGGGCTGCATCTTGCCCTCTTGGAGGTGGCCAGCCAGCCGGCTTTGGAAAACAGGGAGCTTAGTAAAAAAGTCACTTGGATTTTATAAAGTGGTAACTACTGTGGGGCTTCATGTAATTAAACCTAAATGCTATTTTCCTCCTGAAGCTCTCTGGTGAGGTAACAGCCCTCTTTATGTCAACTCAGGAAGTTTTACCCAAGAAAAGGGGTAGGGGGGGTGCTGTTTGCCAAACCAGGAAATGTGAATTAACTGACAAGGAGCTAAAAAAAATGAGGCTGAGGCAACCTAGAAGAAGGGAAGTGAGAGAGAGCAGAAAGGGAGTCCTACAAATGAGCAAACTTGGGAAACACAAGCCACTTTTCACTGCAAGTAAACTCAGGCTGGTCGACCCTTCCTTTTTTATTGTGGGTTGCTTTGAAAAACTCAGAGGGCCAGAAAAGCCCAAACTTAATGCCACCTTCATGGAAGGAAAACCTAAGGTATTAACAGGGATTCCATCCTCTGCAGTGTAAACATTCACCTTGGGCATGGAAATTCTTGCTCTTGGAGCATGCATCAGGCTCCCCGTTCACACCACAAATCTAACCACAGCTTTCTGCGCAATGTATGCTTTTAAACAATGAATACATTATGTAGATCAAATAAGACTTCCCTCCACCCCTTCCCAGCCCTCCCCTGGTTATTAGACCTACCTCGTGGCTTCAAACATGGTTGGCACACCCTAAGGACAGAGAGAAGAGAGCCCTGTTTTTAGGCAGGTGTTAGGAACCGAGAAGAATGAATCACGTTGGAAAAAATGAAGGCAAGATGCAAGTTTGTCTGTCACCAAATCCGTAGTGACTTTTAGAAAATATATTTAACTTTTTCATTTTCTCTTTTCTTCAAATATCTCTTGGTGGTTGTTTTTTTTGTTTTTTTTTTTTTAGTCTAGAAACAGAAGCCAAAGTTCTGAAATACAAAGAACTTCTTCTGTTCAAAGAGTTTTTGCCCTAAACAGCTTTTTCTCTCCCCTACCAAATATCCAGACCCAGTCTTGGTCAGGGTTGCACTAGTCAGGAGGCATCTGAAGGGACCACAGAAGTGACCCAAGGCGCTGGCCCTGCAGAGATCTGGAAGCCACTGCAGGCATGTGTGAACATGTGGATCCGTGGATGTCTGTGCACGTGGGTACGTATCTGCGTGCGTGCACACGTGCGCGAATGTCAGTGACGCTGTGCAGAATGAGCGAGAGGGCATCATGGTTTATGTGTTGGAGTCTCAGGGGTCTTTCCAAATTGACAAACCAGGCTTTCCCATAGAAGGCTAGGTCTTTGATGGAAACCGCTCCACACTAAGGACCTGGGTAGGATGGAGGGGGATGAAGGCACTCAGGAAAGACCCCAGCCATGCCTTTCAAACTCTAGTACCTGCGATGCTTGTTAAAAAATCTCTGAGATCCCACCCCCAGAGTCAAGAGTCAGGAATTGGTCTTGTAAGCCCCGTACCTGCCACTCCACATGTTGAGGAACACACCAGCTTAGTCAATGAGCCGGATTCCTTCTGTTTCCATGGAATCTTTCTGGTAACTTTTTAGTAAGTGCGTTGCTTCCTTCTGAGGTTCTGGATCCTTCGTAACAATAAATGCTAGCTGCCTCAAACTAATTTGGGATGCCGGTTTGAATTCTCTCTTCTGTTGCTTCAGGCATTCCTGTGCCCTTTCTCCCCTTCACTTCTCTCCCCTGGATTCTCCTCCTTCTACCCACCCTTCACCTGTTCCTCCTTTTCCTTCGTGTGGTTTGAGGAGTCGTTTCATGGGCTTCCACTAAAATTTAAGGCTCTGGGGTTATCAAAAAGAACGAAGAGGTAGCCCCTGCCCTTAAGAAGCTGAATTCTGGCCAAGGAGACAGACACATTAAACAGATCATTTCAACACAAAGAGCCAGGAGTTAAACTAACTCTGAGTTGTAAGGCTCAGAGGGGAGGGTATTTGAGAAAGTGCTGTGAGCAAGGCCAAGGGCCATGGTTGTCTGGGTAGCTGAAGTGGGGGTACAGTGGCAAGGCCTGCTCCAGGCACCCCAGTTCTTCCTCCCACCAAATGAAAGCACATGCATTTGTCAATTGCCAATTCAAGAAACCAGAAGAACAGCCGGAGAAGCTAGGTACCAGAGAAAAAGAAGAAAACCGATTCAAAGTCAGAATGATGAAATGGTACAGCGTCTAAAATGCACAGGATTGAACACACGTTTATCAAGTTAATACATGAAATCCGTTCTCAACAGATTTTCTGGATTTAGACCTTTGCTTTCCGCATTTGCATGTGAAGGACATGGCTGGGAGGTGAAGCAGAGGAACCAGGAGATACTCACCCCCCCTTTCCCATCCCCCTCAGTTGCTGCTCCCTCCCCTCTCCTTTTGGCCTTGCTCAGCCTTGGACAAGACACTCTGTTTTTTTGGTTTCCAGCTCATAAAATAGGCATAATAAATACCATTGCTTCCAGCTGCTTTACAATGGTGCTGAGAGGATTTAGGTGCTAATTCTGGCAAAATCACCTGAGCCCACAGAAGGAGCAAAGAGCGTGTGTGCCTTTAGTGGGGAGAAGGGAGAGGCAGAGGACCCATGTTTGGTTTACTGTGCTCCTTGCTGGCTAATTAGGAAGCAGATTCATTAAGGCTCAGGCCCAAAGAAAAAGCCCAAAGCGTGAAAGAGAAAGACCAAAGAGAATTACATCATTTCCTCTGTATCTTCCCTAAGGGCATCCTGGTATTGGAGAGAATGACTCAGACCACAGAAATAAAGCAAAAACAGCCCAACTTCCAATACTGATTATTTTGGACCAGAACCTTGCAGAGAAGAGGATACTTTTTTGGAAAAATAAAGGAGTGAGGCAAGCAAAGAACGTGGTTTTCTGACGGGACTGAAAATAAAGCAGGGTAGGAAGTTGAAGCTAAATCATAGCATGTGTTGTTCTTTCCCTTCTTCTCTCCATATAAAAATCAAAACAGCTTACAGACTACTCAATACGGTTTTAGGAAATTTAGATTCAGTGAAATTCTTGGAATAGAGGCACTGGTTTAGAAGCTTACGCTTATTTTTTTTAAATATTCATTTGTTATTATTATAGGAATGTCAGATGTAATTGGGCAGATAAATTAAGTCAGAGGATCTTTTTTTATTCTGACTTCGGAAATGGTAAAGTTTCCTGCCATGTGACTGCCTCATTAAATTCATTCATTTGCCTATAGCAATAACGTGCACTTAGAAATCTATTGTTCTTGCTCAGGTGATGATAGAATACTGACATTTACATATGAATGCAAGTTGCTTTTTTTTTTGTTTTTTGTTAGTCTAATATACTCAGAGGAACCCAGGAATGATCCTTGGGCAGTGTCTTTGACAAATTCCTAACCTGGGAGTCTGTTATTCTGGCTACTGAATTGCATTTATACTGGAAGCCTGGACCTGGACAAGCTTTGTCCCATCTCCAAGCCCCACCCCCTCCAGACTCCAAGACACAGGCAAACGCGACCTGAAAAAAATCAGATCCTCATATATTTTACACCTTGGATTTAGAGATCCATCCACCTCTGTGAGCCTCAGGAAAAACAAGGAAGTTAGATGTTAGTTTCTGTGTAAACCCATCCCCTGCTCTACCTTGAAACCAAGAGAAGAGACAACTTATTGAAGATTTGCACGATCAGAAAGTACACGGATAAGGTTATTTGGGTTTTAAAAATTAATGTTATGGAAGAGAAGAAAAACACCTCTTTGGAATTTTTGCAGTAAGATGATGATTAAGAGGTTCAGATTATGGAAAGAAACTTGGAAAACTTTTTCGATAATTAACACTTCTACCCTTAGCACAATATTACCTGGTGTTTCTACCACTAAAGCTTTCTTAACAGATGTCACCAGTGATGCCCAATCTTTTTGGAAATTGAACACAGTGGCTTACAACTCTTCTTCTATGAAATGTCATTTATTTATCCATCTATCCATTCATCTATCCATCCTCTATTTCCAGGATGTAGACTATGTGCTAAGCAATATGTTAAGTGCCGGGAGCACTACAGGGAATAAGATGTGGCAGGACAGTCTGCTGAACGAGAAGGACTTAATAACTTTAGGTAAGCCATGAAATACCTCCTACAGTGGGCAGAGGGCCATGGGAGCACAGAGGAAGGGCACTAACACCATCTTGGGGGCTAATGGGCATCCTCAGTTAAGGGACAAACTAAGCTGAGACTCAAAGACAATGAGCAGTGAGTAGGGGAAGGGCATGGGGGAAGTGTCAGTGTTTCAGTGTGAGAGGATGGAGGCGGGAGAGGGAGGGAGAGGGAGAGTTTGTGTGGGAGTGTGAGTGAGCACCTGCGCATATGTGATGGGAGGGAATGTGGAAAGAGAACAGCGATGAGAAGTAAGGCTAGAAAGACGAACAGGAAGGGAATTGCCTGGCAAGATAAAGAGTTCAGAAGGCAATGCAGGGCTGTTGAAGAATTTTAAAGTAGAAGAAATGGCAGGATCAAATGCTCAGATTAGAAAGATCAATATGGAGGACAGACTCTATGGACGACAGACACTACGGAGAGAGCAAAGAGGACAATCATTTAAAAGGTTGCTGCAGTGCGCCAGGCTGGACATGCTAGAGATCTAGATTAATAAAAATGTATTGATTAATTCAACACCTATTTACTGAGGCATATTGGGACCAGATTGTGGATAAAAATGCCTTTATCTCCACAGAGTTTAAAATCTGGTGAAAGAAACAGATATGATAATGCAATTGTACAAATGAGTGTAAAATAACAATTGTGATAAGTGCTATTGTGGCAGAGAGTGCTTTCCTCCCACACGGGTTGTTTGCTTTTTTGTCCAGGTGGACAGATAAACTACGTTTCCCAGCTTCCCTTGCAGTTGGGTGTGGTCATGTGACTGAACTCTAACAGGGACATCTAAATAGAAGTGATAGGCAGTGGTAGAGAAGTAAAGCAAGAGGAGGCTTTTTCTCTGAATGTACGGAGAAAAGTTGCACTGACCACCTGAACACTAGCTCAGGTTGTTGGGCAGGAAATAGCTCCTAATGGCTGAGTAGTTACATATTTGGGTCTATTTGTTACCTCAGCTTAGCACAGCATAAAGCAATATATATTGTAAAAGAGAGTCACGGTACAATGCAAGTTGGGGCACTGGACATAATTTGGGGAAAGAAAGTCAGGAAGATTTTATCGTGGAGCTGTGGGAATAATTCAGAGTCAACTGAGACTGGTAGAAGTAGACAGTTCAAGAAATGCACAACAGATGGACTCCATAAGGCCAGATAAATGGATGTGTAGAAGGAGAAATTAAAGATAATATCCAGGATTCTGCTTCGGGAAACCTGATGGATGATAATGCTGCTGTAAGAGCACACAGGAAGAGAAACAAGTTTTGTTGGGGAGATAAGATAAATTTTGGACATATGAAATTCATGGTGCCTGAGGACCACACTAGAGATGTCCCAACTTGGAATTATGGTTCTGAAGCTCTGTAGAGAAAAATTAGGTGGCAGATAGAGTTTGGGGAGTCTTTTCCCTCTGAATAATAACTGAAACAAGGGAAATAAAGCAAACAAGATGGTGTAATATAAAAAAAGCAGAGAGTCAAAGGTGGACTCCCAAGAAATACCAACACAAGGGAAGAATCTAGGAAGAGGAGGCTTCAAAGAAAACTCAAAAAGTTGTAGTCAGAGTGGGAAGAGGAAACTGGGTGAGAGAGGTATCCTAAAAACTAGGGGAAAAGATGTTACACCTCTACCTTTACTTTCTAATTTAAATAAAATTAGAATGAATTATCTCTGATACTTTTGCATAATAGGAATAAAATTAGGATGGCCATACAACATTGCCAGATTAGATAGCCACTTGAAGGTTCTGGTTTAAAATGGTCGAAAAATTCTTACATGATGACAGAGAATTTAAACTCATGCATTAGAAGTTTTGCCTACAATTATCCAAATTGCACTGAATTTCTCACTCAAAGCATCACATACCTGGTCACATTCCTGGTCTTGATAGAGCATTTGATATTTCAGGGTGCTATTTGGGACTACACCATCAATAGAATAAAATAGAAGGTGAAAATAACTTTGTAACTATAGTAAAATATTCCATTGTAACAAGAAAAGTATAATCTGGATTCTTAAGTTCCTTTCATTGTGGTTTTCTTTTTTCCCTTTGATTTTGCAAATTTGTCAAAAACAGATTTTGTCTGGAATAATTTTAATAACCAAAAAAGGACCAACCACTTCCCTCTCTTCTTCCCCTTTATCCTCTTTTTTACTTTTCTCAGTTCTCTTACCTTTGGCCAAAGGATAGAACCTTCCTCATTTCTTCTCTACTTCCCAAAGCCCAAATTAGCTCTTCTGGTTGGCATAAAGCATTTTCTTAAGGAGATTATAAAAATGCATTTCTGCCTTATTTTTCTGCCCTTATCTTCCACCTCCCTTTTATTTTTATTATTTTTTAAAAGATTTATTTATTTCTTTGAGAGAGAGAGCGTGCACAAGTGTATGCACATGTGTGAGCAGGGGGAGGAGCAGAGAGAGGAGGGGGAGGGTGAGAAGCAGACTCCCCGCTGAGCATGGAGCTGGACCCGTGGCTCCATCTCATCACTCTGAGATCATGACCTGAGCTGAAATGAAGAGTTTGACACTTAACTGACTGAGCCCCCCAAGGCCCCCAATCTCCCTCTCTTTTAAAAAAACTCCCCCTCTTTCCTGCTTATCCATTCATCTTAGCCCTCCAGCTGATGCATCTCTTCCTTTCCTGTCTCTTCTCATTCTTCCTCTTCTTCTACCTTTAAATAGTTTCTTTCTTTGCTTCTGTACTTTGGCTTAGGGCCACCATGAGTTAGTGCAAGATTTTCCTCAATACCCAAGTGCTGTGTTTTAACTTCCTCCTCTATAAAGTGGGCACAATCATGCCTTTTCTCATGCTTCCCCCTCCTCTATTTTTTTTATGCCTTTTATGTGCTAGATATGGTTTTAAGTGGCTTAGAGGATAACACATTGGTCATTTTCTCTGCCCTCAAGGAGATTACCATAAACAAGCAAAAATTTATGGTTTCCTAAAAGCAATTATAGTAAGAGGTGTCATGCATGAACAGCAGAGGCAATGAACCACGGTGAGTTCAGAGAAAAAAGTGATCCAGGTGGATTTAGAAAACCAAAATGGCTTCATGGAAAAGGAGAGGAGCTTTCAGCAGAGCTGCAAAGGATTTGCCTTTTATGGTTAGTCAGGGCCTGGGGAAGTACAAAGGAGTAAAGGAGTGGCATTTCAATGAAGAGCACTTCAAAAATACAAAATGGGCTGCAACCTCAAGGTACTGTTATTTCCATCGCCTTGTAAGTCAATCCCATCAACAAAACAACTTCAAAATCCTCCAATGTTAGGCCATTTTGAAATGTCAGATTTATCGGAGCTCCTGGGTTACAAAGAACAGACAGATGACAGCTGCTTTTTTTGTATCCTGAATCAACTACATAGTTTGACTATAGATTCAACAGGTGAGAGAGCTGATGTTCAAGAGCATTAAAAAAGTGTATGGTGTTCAGTTCTGAGTACACCACAGCCAAAAATGGAACTCTAGCCAAAGTCTACAATAAGAGAATAGTTAGCAATGACCCTTTATTGTTTGGTTTACTCTTAAATTTAATACTTTATTTTTTCAGTAAGAGCATTTGTTCTGATTAGCACTTTAAGTACATGAAAGAGGATTTGTATGTGTACCAGACAAGTCATACATAGAATCAGCCACGATTAATGTTCCCTTCTAAACGTGTAGGTCCATGCTTAGCTTTGTGTGATCCTGCGACCTTGGCTGAGGCTAGTAGACCTGGAAGTCTATCCCTCATTGGGGAGGCGGGTGATGGGCAGCCATCTATAGACTTTGAGATGGCTTGGTGTAAATGTCCTGCATGATGGGAGCATCATCTACTTGATGAACCAATAGGTCTACTCATGTACCCGAAAAGACCCCTCTTTCTCCTGGAGTTTGATTGTAAGTCCTACAGAAAAAAACCATGGGTGATAAATAGAGGCAGAAGAAGAGAGACTCAGAGCAGAGGCAGGAGAGAAATGTAAGACAAGAGAGAAAAGTAAATTGATCGTGTGCAGATTGTGAGACAAACGGCAGATTATGAGTCATTGCTATGGTAGACAACTAGAATTGCTGTTGGCTGACTAGAGCTTCTACTGCAGTCTGAAGAAAAATGGATGCTCCTCCATGAGGCCTGGCTGTGCAGCCACTGAGACCATTTCCTGTGCTTCCCCACTTCTCCAGGTATTCATAGTAACACATTTCCCCACTAACTGACATAACACGAGCATCTCTGTTCCTTCTTGCAGAAAGAATCTAGCTTACATAGTAATTCATGGATTATGCTTTTATACCAAGCCACCATGGATAGAAAACATACTTCCAGAGGCCATAGCCTAAAACTTGTTGAAGTTTCAACATTGCTGATAAGATAGTAAAATCTTGGATTGTCCAAGTTACTCAGGTTGTAGATGGCTTTCTCTTCTTTTTGGTTCCTTTATCTTTATTTTATTTTTTTAAAAGGTTTATTTATTTATTTATTTGACAGAGAGAGAGAGAGAGAGAACAAGCAGGGGGAGCAGCAGGCAGAGGGAGAGGGAGAAGCAGGCTCCCTGCTGAGCAAGGAGCCTGACAAGGGGCTTGATCTCAGGACCTGGGATCATGACCTCAGCCAAAGGCAGACTGAGCCACCCAGGTGCCCCAGTTCCTCTATCTTTAAATGTCTCTACTGCCAGCTAATATTGAGAAGATAGGTGAATACAGGGAGAAGAAGCTTAGGTTAGCTACTTACTATTTCTCCTAACAGTTGGGTAATGGGAAAGTAGAAACTAATGAGAAGACAGTAAAACATAGAGAAGCAGATTAAACACTGGTTTAAGGGTATGTCCTTGAGTCTGAATTTGAGCAAGACCCAACCTCTTTATGACTTAGTTTCTTTACTTGTAAACAGGAGTAATAATACTATTTTATAGGATAGTTTTGAGGAGTAAATGATTTATTGATGTAAAAATCTTAGAAAAGTGCATGGCACATAAATGTTAATGTTCTTATTATTATCTACTCCATTGAACTAGTTGTAGATTAAATAGGATCATGCAAATAACACACCTAGTACAATATCTGACATATAAACTCAACAAATATTAGCAATTACTGTAACAACAGCATAACAACTAATACTATAATTCCTCAAGTGGCTTCTCAGTTAATGGACTGACCATTTTATATCCTGATCTGCTATGTTCTGGGTTGGCACCCATGATTGAAAGTTGCAAGTAATGACAGTGTTTCATAAAGTCAGCATGGTGTGATGATGAGGAAATCATGGAACCACCAAGCAGGAGACCCGAGCTTTGGTTCCAGCTCCAGCAACAATGGGCCTTATTACCTTAGCCTAGTCATTTGATCTCCTTGAGTTTCAATTTCCTCATTTGTTAAAGGAAGGGCACAGTGTTCTCCAAGCTCATAAATGCTGTGATTCTAAGTTTCCATGTGGTTTTTCAAAATTTTAGAAACTCGGTTTGCAGATATGCATTTCCAAGCAAATTAAAAATCTATCCTTGCAGCTGATACTGCCGTCAGTTCCTCTAGACATGGGGGAAATCCCTTTCTCATTTCCTGAGACCATTTTTCAGAGGATCTGAAATAAGGAATGATGTACATTTTAGTGTATAGTGTTGCTATCTAATCATTATTATACTGTTTTTTAATGTATACTTCTAGCATATTATAAACTAAATGGCTAAACGTTAAGCATGTTCAAGTGTAGTAACTGTAATTAGGTGTGGCCTAGAAAAAGTAATGAAGAAATTATCTCTGGCAGAGGCGCCTGGGTGGTTCAGTCAGTTAAGTGTCCGACTCTTGATTTTGGCTCATGTCATGGTCTCAGGGTTGTGAGATTGAGCTCTAACTCAGTGCTGGCCATGGAGTCCCCCTAAGATTCTCTCTCTCCCTCTCCCTCTGCCCGCCCCCACTAAAAAAAAAAAAAAAAAAAAGGAAAAAGAAAAAAAAAGAAATTATCTCTGGCAGTACCTAAAATTTGATATCACTGCCCCTTAGCATCTTCACAGACTTTATTATATTAAGAAATTTTATAAAGTGATCAATCCTGTCAGTGGCACCCTGACTTCTCCAGAAACATCATACTAAATTTGTGCAGCTCTTTTTTTTTTTCTTTCCAGAAGCCAGGGAGCCTGCTATTCCATTTTTATTTCCAAAGGCAGGGTGGGGTTGTGGCTTGGCAGTGGAGGGTGTGGTTCTGATGGGGCTGGCTGGGCAGGAAAAATAAACACTACAACATGTGGTTGTGATGACAGTTCAGTGTCTACAGACCATCCATCCTTGAGAATTCTGTTTGTGCATAAAATATCCCCAACTGATTTAGAATTATTTTTGAATCCAAGGGAGTGCTGCTGAGAAAGAGAGAGAGAGATTGAGAGAGAGAGAGAAGGAAGGTAAGGAAAGGGGGAAATAATAAATGAATACAGACCATGGGAGTATAAAACAAGAAGAGTCCTTCATGATCTTCTAGAAATATACTAAGTATATTTCATAGGGAAATCTGATACCCAAAGAGGTTCAGTACCTGCCAGAGTTTACTCCATTACTCAGCAACCAAGCTAGGACTAGAACTTAGGTGATTTCTGAACTTGGGTATTCCTTCGTTTCTTCATTCATTCATTCACTCATTCAAGCAATGTTATTGAAAGAATTTTATGGGTAGGCATCATATTAGGCATTGAGCGACAAGACACTCCTGCAGCTTACATTCTAGGGGGAGAGATACTCTAGCATAAGGTAGTTCCCAATAAACGGTAGGGCTGAAACCAGAGTACTGAGTGCTTTTAAGGAAATAAAACAAGGTATTAGACCCAGGGTGATGGCATGTGTGGGCAAGGAAGGCTTCTCTAAGGAGTTAGCTGAGTGATGTGAAGGAAATAACCATGCAAAGATGACAAAACAGAGCATTTTAGGCAGAGGAAGACATGGCAAGCATGAAGACCCTAGAGTGGGAATGTATTAGGAGTATTTGAAGAAAGAAAAGGGGTGCCACTGCAGCACAGTGAGCTCGAGGGACAGTGGTGTCCGTGGAGGTGGGCGGGGCAGGCATGGGCTGGGTCAGGTAGGGCTGTATGAACCACAGTCAGGATTGGGTTTTCTTCTACATGCTGTGGAAACCATTGGAGAGTATTAAGCAGGCAGTGACATGATTTGATTTACAGTTAGGAAAGGCCACTCCGACATATTGTATGGGGAATGGATCGGAAGGGGCTAGAGGAGAAGCAAGGAGACCAGCTAGGATGCTACAGTACTTGTTTAGGTGCAGGATGATGTGGACCATAGAGTTGCAGTAGAGGTGAGAGGAAGTGGACAGACTCTGGTGTTAAGGGAAGACACCACTAGGCGTGTCCCAACCTTATTACTCAACATTTTTATTACGAATAAGGGGAAAGATGGAATGTGTAAGTAAAGCAACATTCCAAAACCTTTCAACATGATGGTCATCATTTCTCACTAATGTTGTTTTAGGCCATGTACCTGTTGAAAATATGATTACTGTTTGTAAACTCAGAGGGGCAGAATCTCGACCTTTATTACACTCCGATTTTAGAATAATAATCAATCACAAGAAAGCAAAGAGATGCCAGGGTGATCGTAAAATACAACAATAAGCTTCCAGTTTATGATCTGAAGTCAGCTTTAGCTCAATTTCCTGTACAACTTATAGATGGACATCCACACATGAAGTTTCAGTGATTTTAGCCATGACCAGGGATGCAGGGGCAAATCCACAAAATATACCGTATCAAAGTGGATGGCAGACTTTCAAAATAGTTCTAACATTGAGGGTTGAAATATCTGCTTTACAAAACTTAACCAACCAGGAAGAGTTGATAAAAAATTCAATCAATGAGACTTTAATCTAAGAGTTTTTACTTTGTTTTGTTTGTATTTTTGCATTCTATAATAGCATTAGCAAATACTACTTTGATTATATGTGTAATATTCAGTTACCCAGTTGAGACTATTTTCCCAACTGTGGAAAAGGCTTAAGCATGACATAAAGCTCATGGAACAAGCTCCAAACCTACAGCTCAAATGACCCTGTAATATCAGTAGCTGTCACTGAGCACCCCTAATATTCCCCAGATGCTTTCAATATGTTACATACGATCCTTACAGCAAACATGCAAGTTTCATATTGTTGTCAATCGCTAGTTTAGAAAAGAGGCAGCTGGGATTCAGATATGGTGGAACCAGGGCAGGACGGAAAACCAGCCTAGTTCCTGGGCCCAGCCTTTCTGATATGCCCAATGTCATGGATCATTCGTTCTGACTTTGGAGTAGTGAAACATTTACATATAAATCCACGTTCATGTTCAAAGACTGATGTTCTCCAGCCAGAGACCTATTTAGCTGTTTGTGCTGACATTTCCCATTGTGACATCTGGAAATTCTGCATCAAGTTAAACTGCTAGGTTAGTGTTTCTCAGACTTGAGCAATGTATGGAACTTTTTGATAGGGAATAAACATTTATTATTGATTTAAAATAGCTTTCAAAGAGCACAACTTTAAAATATATAAATAGAAAACTAGTTATAGTCTCCTTATACTTACAGCTTTTACATATGCAATGAGAGAACCCAGAGCAAATTTAAAAATTATATTCAAATGTTTCCAGAGAAATTCTTTGGTCCACCTTATTGCACCCTCCCCCCTTGCCCCCCCCCCCCCCCTCTGTGGGAACAGTACTGACTACTCTGTCATAGATTTTTTTTATTTGGCTTCTCACTACTGTGATGGTCCCATTCTTCTACCACTTTCCTCTATTCGAACTACTTAAACACCTTCATTCCTATAGTGCACATGACATCACTGGGTCTGTAACACAGTGAACTTACTAGGTTTATCTCTATTCTTTTTTTTCCCCAAAGATTTATTTATTTATTTTAGAGAGAGAGATGGGGGGAGGGGAAGAGAGAGAGAGAGAGAGAGAATCTCTAGCAGGCTCCCCACTGAGTGTGGAGCCCGACGTGGGGCTTGATCCCAGGACCCTGAGATCACGACCTGAGCTGAAATCAAGAGTTGAACGCTCAACCAACTGAGCCGCCCAGGTGTCCCTTCTCTATTCTTTTTGTGTTACTCCTTGACTTGGTATCATGACAATCATAGACACCACAGTAAATTAGGGTACCAACGTTGGTTGGCAACACTTGTTTAACAGCTGGTCATTCAGATGATCCAAATGATGTTTACAACTATATTATAGATTATCTCAAAAATGAAAGCACAAAATTTCACTTTATAAAGAAAATGTGTAGACTTATAAGAGTGTGTCTGGGAAACCATAGGGTTCCACAAACTCCACTTTAAGAAAACTTATGTTTCCATTGTATAGGCTCAGATTCTCTCTTCATTTTCACCACCTAGGCAGGATAAAATTTACTTCCATAGAATGTCATCCTCACATCATACTATGGAATACGAAGCAATTGGTGAAAAAAATGGGGTAGCCTTATCTGTACTGATTGAAGAGATGGTCACAATTTATTAAGTGGCAAAAGCAATATGGCAGAATTGAAAATAGGGACTCAAAACAGATGCTTGTACACCAGCATTCAAAGCAGTATTATTCACAATAGCCAAAATATGGAAACAGCCCGTGTCCATCAGTAGATGAATAAACAAAATGTGGTCTATACATACAATAGAATATTATTCAGCCATAAAAAGGAATGAAGTTCTGACTCTTGCTACATCATGGATGAACCTTGAAAACACTAGGCTAAGTAAAATAAGTCAGACAAAAATGAACAAATATTGTGTGATTCCACTTATATGAGGTAACTAGAATAGGCAGATATATAGGGACAGAAAGTAGAATGGAGTTTACTGGGGGCTGGGGAAGGGAAGAATGAGGAGTTATTGCTTAATGGGCATAGAGTTTCTGTTTGGAATGATGAAAAATTCTAGAAACAGTGGTGATGGTTGCATAAGTTGTAAATGTACTTAATGCCGCTGAATTGCACACTTAAAAATAGTTAAAATGGTATATTTGATGTCAGGTATTTTTTACCACAATAAAATGTTTTTAAAATAAAAAGTGTCAAATAACATGTACAGTGTGATAATATATGGCATATGTTTGTGTACATGTAAACAACAGCCATATATATATTATATACATACATTTGTAAATGCATAAGGAATTTTCTCTAGGATACATACTAAATTGTGAAGAGTAAAGAGTGAAGGGGTGCCTGGGTGGCTCAGTCGGTTATGCGGCAGCCTTCAGCTCAGGTCATGATCCCAGGGTCCTGGGATCGAGCCCCGCATCGGGCTCCCTGCTCTGCAGGAAGCCTGCTTCTCCCCTCTCCCACTCTCCCTGCTTGTGTTCCCTCTCTCGCTGTGTCTCTCTGTCAAATAAATAAATAAAATCTTAAAAAAAAAAAAAGAGTAAAGAGTGAAGGGGAGTGTTATGGGTTGAATTGTGTCACCCAAAAAAGATACCTTGAATCTCTGGGGCGCCTGGGTGGCTCAGTTGTCAAGCGTCTGCCTTCGGTTTAGGTCATGATCCCAGGGTCTTGGGATCGAGCCCCGCATCGGGCTCCCTGCTCACAGGAAGCCTGCTTCTCCCTCTCCCACTCCCCCTGCTTGTGTTCCCTCTCTTGCTGTATCTCTCTCTGTCAAATAAATAAATAAAATCTTAAAAAAAAAAAAAAGATACCTTGAATTTCTAACCCCCCAGAACCTCTGAATGTGACTTTATTTGGAAATGGAGCAGTTGCAGATAGAATTAAGATAAGGTCATAGTAAGGTGGGTCCCTAATCCAATATTATTTGTGTTCTTAGAAGAAGACAGCCATGTGAAGACAGAAACATGCAGAGAACATCGCATGAAGACAGAAGATGGGAGTGGTGCGTCTACAAACCAAGGAATGCCAAGTTTTGCTGATAAACCACTAGAAGCTAGGAAGAAGCAAGGAAGGGTTCCCACACAGGTTTTAGAGGAAGTATGGCCCTGCCAACACCTTGATTTCAGATTTCTAGTTTCCAGAACTTTAAGAAAATACATTCCTATTGTAAGCCACCTAATTTGTGGTACTTTGATATGATAGCTTTAGGAAACTAATACCATGGGCTTAATTTTTTATACTTTTATTTGTTTTTTTTTAAAGTAGCCTCCATGCCCGATGTAGGGCTTGAACTCACAACCCTGAGAGATCAAGAGTTGCATGCTCTCCTGACTGAGCCAGCCAGGCACACCTATACAATTGTATTGTTAGATATTTTACCTTGGACATGATTTAATTTTTCAGCCAAAGGAAAAATGTTCACTTAGCCTCATTCATCCTCAGGAAAATACAAATTAAAATTACAATGTAAGACCATTACATACCCACTAGAATATCTAAAATGTAAAAGACAACACAGATTTGGTGAGGATATAGAGCAGCTGGAACTCCCATATATTGTTAGTAGAACATAATTGGTATAACCACTTGGAAAACTGTTTAATAATGTATTTTATTTTATTTTATTTTTTTAAAGATTTTATTTATTTATTTGAGAAAGAGAATGAGAGACAGAGAGCATGAGAGGGAGGAGGGTGAGAGGGAGAAGCAGACTCCCAGCTGAGCAGGGAGCCCAATGTGGGACTCGATCCCAGGACTCCAGGGTCATGACCTGAGCTGAAGGCAGTCGCTTAACCAACTGAGCCACCCAGGTGCCCCTAATAATGTATTTTAAAGCTGAAAATACAGATATCTGTAGTAATTGTACTTCTCGATGTAGGCCCTATGGAAACTTACATATATTCATCCAAAGACGTACTAAAATGTTCATAGCAGCACTATTCTGAATAGTTCCAATCTGTAAACATCCTAGATGCCCATCAACAATAGAATAGATAAATAAATTGTGCTATATTCATACAATGGAAAAACTATACAGCAGTGAAAATAAATAAATTATTGCTACATGAAACAACATGGAGGAGTCTCAAAAATGCAATGTTGAATGAAAGAAACCAGATACAAAAAAGTAAATACTGTGTGATTTTAATTTATACAAAGTTAAAAAATAGCTAAAACTAATCTATGTTGTTTTGTGATTACCCTTGAAGGGTGTAGTGGCTAGGAGGGAGCTCAAAGGGAACATCTAGGCAACTGGTAATGTTCTGTTTCTTGTTCTCAGTGGTGGTTGGGGGGGGTTAATAATTTATTGAGGTGTACAAATTGTAACTTCTCTGCATGCACGTTCAATAAAATGCTTACTTAGAAAAAGACTTAAAAATCATCTCTTTTTGTATTAGAAATCATTGCTTTTTCTTTGGCTTCTGAGATATTGTTATTTTTCTCTCTTCTTGTCTATTAAATCAACCACTTTTTTTCATGACCAACTGTATACAAGTCGCTGTGCTAGGCAAAGGACTCCACTACACTGATAGGAAGATGACAAGTCATATTTTTAAAGCTTGAAAAACTCTGTTCTAGAAGCTGCTTGTCAAGACTTTCTATTACTTGTCAAGATTCTTTCCTTTCAGAGATTTGCATTCCCTCCTTGGCTTCTGCATAAAACTGTTTTGACATCGTGGTCACCTCCCAGCTGGTTTTCTTGGCTTTTGCCCAAGAAAATCCTGCTTTCTGATCTCTGGTCTCTTGTTCTCCCCAGCTGTTCCTAATCTTTGAACTCTTAATCTGCCATCTTGGATAGATCAGATTCTTCCTGGCTCCTCTCTCCCATCACTTCTTTTAAGAATTTAAGGAATGAAAAATTCCTTCAAGTCTTTATTTCTATCCTGTGGAGACTCGAGCTTACTCTGCTCTCAGGGAATTATTCATTATTATATATATCCTAAATATAATTATTGTTATATCCAAAAACGGTATAGTTTATTTTCCTGTTTTGTATTACAGTTTGTATTGGCTACAGAATTTTCAAGAGCAAATACTCCTGACTTCAAAACAGGTAAATGAACATCACCACTATTATTTATCATTATTTGGGAGGTTCTAACTATGTAATAAGACAAGAAAAGCAAATGAAGATTTTAAATATTGAAAAAGAAAAGGCAGTTATTTTTTGTGCCTATTATATAATTTTATGCCTAGAAACCCCAAATGACTCAATTAAAAATATTAAAACCAATAAGAGATTGGTACAGTGACTGAGCATATGATAAATATTTTTCAAAAATCAGTAACTTCTCTTTGTATTAGTAATAATGAGTTACATATAGACATTACAAAATAAATTCTTTAAAAATAGAATCATGAACAAATTGACCTATGGAAGTCTAGAACCTATATAAAGAAAGCAGTAAAATTTTATTGAAGGAAATAAAACATGTCTTTGAATGAATAGGGAGACATGCCAAAATCTTGGATTAGAAAAAAATCATGAAAATAAAATCCTTCTCAAGTTAATATAAAAATGTTATTGAATCCAGTCAATGTCCCACTAAGGACCCAGCAATGGAAAGGATATTAAAAAAATAAAAAGTCAAAGATTGTCAAGACAATCTTGAACAAGAATAATAAAGGACAATATGCTATGCAACTTATTTTTTAAAAATACTATAAAGTGACAACAATAAAAAAACTAGTACACTATGTCATATAGGTAATAGATAATACTTTTGTAGCCCTAGAAATTGTTTTGTTTTTGTTTTCTTTATGAGCAGGGTGCTTGTAAATGAGCCACACCTGACCACAATAGGATTCGAGGCCCTTAAGCAAAATAAGATTCTGCTGAGCTCTGTCCCCTGAGCAGTTCCACTTTCCCCCCTCCATTTAGTCAGTGAGTCAGGCAAAACACTCAAAGCAGGCACCAGACTGTGCTTTAGAGAGAGAACTGCGCGGAAGATCCTAGAGTTTGAAAGTCTAGTGAGAGAAACCGCCAGCTACAGTACCGAAGGACAACACATCTGCCTGTGGGGGTCTTGCTTCTCCCCACTTCTATCAATTCGCCTGAGCCCACAGTCTGACAGGTTATATGTTTCTGGTCCCTTAGCCAATGCCACTGACATTTTCTCAAAGAGCCAAGCTAGTAATATCCTTGTAGCAGGCAATGAAAATGTAAATTATATCTCACTAGAACAGTGGTTCTTCAAACTTGCAATCTTAAATGTCATAGCAATAAGTATACCAAAATCAATTTTATTGATATACAGTAGAATAAACAATCTGAAAATGAAATTAAGAAAATTCTATTTACAATAGCATTAAAAAGAATAAGATACTTAGGAATAAGTTTAACAACAAAAAAAGTATAAGACATACATTGGAGACTACAAAGCATAATTGAAATAAACTAAAGAAGACCTAAATAAATGGAAAGGCATCCCATGTTCATGGATTGGAAGACTTAATACAATTAAGGTGGCAATATTCTCCAAATTGGTCCACAGATTCAATGCAATCCATATCAAAATCGCAGCTGGCTTATTTGCAGAAATAAAATTCATGTGGAACTAAAAGGGACCCAAGGTAGCCAAAGCAGTATTTAACAAGAACAACAAAGTTGGAAGACTCAGACTTTTCTATTTCAAAACTTATTATAAAGCTAGGTTAATCAAGATACAGACATGAAGATAGACATATGGATCAAGAGAATAGAATTGAGAGTCCAGAAATAAACCTATACATCTGTAGTCAATTGGAAAGGGGTGATCAAATGAAATACAGGATACTCAGTTAAATTTGAATCTCAGATAAACAACAATTTTTAGTAGGTCCCGTACAGTGTTCAGAACATACTTATACTAAAAAATTTTTTGTAGTTTATCTGACATTCAAATTTAATAAGGCATCCTGTATTTTTAAGTGCTAAATTTGGTAACCCTAAACAGGGAGGCAGGACAGAAATGGCTTCGCCCACATTGTCATCTGCCAAAATCTCTGGGAAGAGGGTGGTGGGAGTCCTAAGTATTTAGTCACTTAAGTTTTTGCCAAAGAGATTCTAGTTTCTTTACAATAACATCCTTTACAAGAAAAAATAGTGCAAAGTGGGAAAAAGGATTTTACATCTCATTAAAAAAAAAAATCTCTTGGCCATGATAAAAACAGAGAATGAAACAGAGTGTAACCGGATTTGCCATAATCACCGAAACAATTAAGGAAACGTTCCCCATTTCCCCATAAACAAAGATTCTCTCTATCAGATTCTCCCCCTCCCTCTTCTCTCGCTCCTTCTCTCCTTCCAGTGCATTGTGACTGGTCTGGAAATATATCCTGGGATCCTTGGTTGGCATTTGCTTTTAGTACATTCTGAGGTCACTTTGTACAAAGTTTACAGTCTTTCCTTGATTACACTGTGCCTAAAGTGTTAACCCTGTTAACAGTCCCTGCACACATTTCCTCAATGAGACTCTTGTGCGCCTGACAATGTAACTATTTATTTGCAAAGTCATACCATTGACATTTGTGCTGCTCAATGCTAAGTGTTACCAGTGCTTTCTTTATGTCACTGTTTCTCTTCAGTAACCAAGAAAAGCAAAACAAAGTACAAATAACTGCTTATTCAGAAAGAAATCTTGGATTGTTCCTTAAACCTGCTCCAGGCAGCACATACAGATTTTGGAGTGATCTGGAAAATATGAAAAGCACTTGGCAAGGGGACAAAACCCGAACTGATCTGCAGTGATGGCAAAAGCAGAAATAGGAGCTCAATCATACAAATAAATTTCTGTACGGCTGATTGTGGCTTCAGGAGGGAGGAGAAGGTCTCAGAAGTTAAACAATTATCTTCGCAGCCGTGGCTGGGGAGAAGCTGGGGGAGGTAGGAATCAGGCTTTGCTTCAGGGCCTGTCCCTCAATTGTTGGCTGATTGATTGAAAAAGGCAAATGGGGCCGCAGTCTCCCTGCCAAGGGTTTTATTCTGCCTCAGCCCTCCCTGGGTGCGTGGAGTGTGGACTCTATGGCCCTCACCTGCTGCTTTGTTCCAGCAAAGCTGGCGTCTTGCAGCCGCCTCTCACGCCTCTAAGCCGTTGTCCCGGCTGTCCTGACTATGTAAACCCTGCCATCCCCATCTGCCCAGCCACCTGCCTCCTTGTCTTTAAATATCCTCCTGCAACCCCACCACTTCTGGGAAGCTCTCCTCAATTGTTGCCACCCACTTGTCCCCAACTGCCGATGCAATCCTCTTGCAGAGCTGCTCTGAAAATGACCACATCTCGTTTCTGCTGATGGTTTGTATGGCACGACGGAGGGGGAAAAACACATGCGCTCCGAGGCAGGTGGGCTAGGCTTCATCAACTCCCTTTGTCGCTTACCGGCCCTGTGACCTCTGGCCACATAATCACCATGATGCCCTACAACGAGGGAGTCCTGGCAGTGTGCCAAGCAAGGGCTCAGTGTTTCACTGGCTCCCTTTTATGTTATCCCCAAGTTAAAGCTACAGGATGGGTGCAATTATTCTCCTTGTTTTACGGACAAGAAACTGAAGGAGAGGTAAGGGAACTTGGTCAAGGTCAAATAGCTCCTTAAAGGTGGAGCTGGAATTGGAACCCAAAGGGTCCAAGCTCTGACTGTCAAGTCCATGCTCTTCCTGGGACCCAGATGCCAGGCAAGGTACCTTTCTCATTTCTCAACAGCCCTACAAAGTGTGTGTTATGCACATTACACTCATCATGAAGCGACTAAGGGCCACAAAGTTTTAGTGGCTTATGCATGATCATGCCTTTAGGAGGTAGGCAATGCTTCCACATAGGAGGCTTAAACCTGCAGAGGAAGAAAAAAAAAATAAGTGTATGTTGAGCTCTAACAAGTTTGCGAAGTGCTGGGTCACATCTAACTAAACGAATTTTTTTCCTTCCAATTGTGTTATTGTTTACGTATAGGACTTCCTAGAGTCTTTAATGCCGCAGAATGTGCGCTGCAAGTCTCCAAAAAGGGATTTAATAGACAGCCTTGTATTCCCAGAATACAAGGTGGGAAAACACTATACTACACTATTTAAGTGATAACACCTGCAAGATAAAGATAAGAGAGAGAGATACATTTGTTGTTGCTGCTGCTGTTTAGGAGCTAGTGACAAGGTGCTCCAGGTGCTCCCCAGGCTGGCTGAGCTGTTGAGCCTACCAGGGCCAACTAGCTGCCATCGGTCCTCAGGAGCTTGGCCCCAGATGTTGTTTGCTTCATCTGTTCTTTGTACTGGTGTTTGTTTTTGCTGATGTTTGGTGTGAGCCCTCTGGCTTTCTGGATTCTTCCTATCGGGTTCTAATGAGGGCTCATGTATTTCACAAAGGAGTCTCCTGTTAAAGTCCAAAAAAGCATAAAACTCAGGGCAAAGTGTAGAGTCAGAACCAGCCTTAGTATTGGTTGGCATTCAGCACTTTGCAATAATAGCTACCATTTATTCAGTATTTATCATGTTCCAGGTTTAACGGGCTGTTTTAATTCTTCCGACAACCTGTGGAGTAAATCCTGCTGTAGAAACCTCCAAGATGTCCCTTGCATGGTTCCCTCCCACTTGAATTAGGGGCTGCCTTGGGTGACCACTAGAATATGGCAGAGGTGATGGTATGTGACTTCCGAGGGTAGGCATAAAGTCACTGCCCTTGCATCTTGGTCTCTTGGCTTGCTTGCTCTTGGTAGCCAACTGCCATTTTGTGAAGAGACTCAAGCAACTCTGTGAAGAGGCCGAAACGGAGAGGAACGGACTTGCCAGCTATGTGAGTGAGCCATTTTGGAAGTGGATGCTCCAGCCCCCAGTCAGACTTTCAGATGACGGCAGACCCTGGGCGACATTTGACTGCAACGTCCTGAGCGACCCTGAGCCACACCCAAATTCTTGACCCATCGGGATGACTATTGTGGTTTTAAGCAGCTAAGTTTTGGAGTGAATTGTTACAAGCAAGACATAACTAAAACAGACACTATTACCATCTCTCCTTTGAGGAAACAGAGCTGTGAGAGAAGTGAAATTATTCCCTCAAGGTCACAAGGCTTACTCACTGAAGGTCACAGCCAGAGGTTATGTGGCTGAGGTAGGAAGCTGCAAAGGACTCCTCTCTTCATAGCCCAAAATATTGCTCCAGAAGTCTGCTAGAGAATCCAGAATTCTATTTCTAGGCTCACTTATTCAGTGCAGTGATGTGATAATACAGAAACTCTTGGAGTCTGTCCATTCTTTACCTCTCTTGAACTTCACTTCCTCAGAGAGTAATATCATCTACCTGGTTGTGGATGAAATAGTTTAATATAGTAAAAGTGCAGGCAGATTCTGGGCACGGGATAGTCTGAGCTCCCTTCCTTTCCAATTCCTCCTTTAGCATCAGGCCTCACTTTGGTGGTGAGGAAAACAGAAGGTTAGCCCAGCCAACAATCTGTCATTCCCACCCTAGAGGGAATTAGCTCATCGGAATCCAGTCCTAACTGGCAGGGGACCTGAGGAGGCAGACTTTTTGCTTGGAGAGCAAAGGACAGGAAGACATAATTTTTGAGTGTGGGTTACTTTGGGAGCAGGCGGGCTTGGATGGGTGCCCCGCAGGGCTTTTGGAATAGCTAAAGGGCATCGTGAGGGCCCTGAGAAGGCTGGAATGGGGCCCAGCCACCCAAAGTGGGAAAGAACTTTTCTTCATGAATTTACCCAAGGCCTCGCGCCGTACCCAAAGTACATCAACAAAGACGACCATTGTGCAAAGCATCACCTTGAATACTTGCTGCTTCCGTTTTGGCCAGGAGAGACCAAGAACAGAATGCGGTAATTCTTTTCAAAGTTTTGTCTTGTTTTGTTTTATTTGTTTTTTTTTTCTCCAAACTCATTTAGAGTCAAAAGTCCTTGGCTCCAGGTATAAATGTGTTCAGAGATCCACAAAAACCAAAGTTAAGTGTCTTGGTTTGGGTCACATAGCTCCATAGAGGCAGAGCTTGGTCTAGAACTCCAAACCTGTGTTGTAATCGCCGTGTTTGATCAGATCAATTTGTTTGGGGCTGAAAGGCACACATGTCACTTCTTCTGAGAAGCTCCTGCTCATTAACATCGCCAAAGGTTACTTATTTTTGAAAATTGTCAGCACTAATATGTAGCCTGTATTAATATGTGCCAGGTACTCTACTACCTGCTAAGGATTCAGCAATGAACAAAATGCAAACCGCCCCTGCTTTTATGAAGGTTCCATTTATAGGTGGGGGGTGTTGTAAGGTAGATGACAAAATTTTATAATAAGCTAAAAGATGATGGAGAAAAGCCAAACAGGGCAGGGGGAAACAGACAGGGTTTGTGAGGTGGTTGATGCAATTTTTATATAGAATGGTTAGGAAACTTCTCAGACAAAGGTGATATTTGGGCAAGAGTTGAAAGAGGTGAGCGAGTAAGCCATGTGGTCATCTAGAGGAAGAACATACCTCTCTGCCATATATTACTAGGGAATTATTCTTGGGTTCTTTCATGCTTGTAATTTTATTATTCTTCTGTCCCCTAATAAATCCTCAGGGGTGTGTATTTCATCTTCTGGTTCCTTTGGGTCTACTGGGAGTGCCTTCTGCAGAATGCTAGTTGGGCCACAGGCTTTTAATAAATACTTGTTCAATATTTTGGTTAAAGTCATTTTCTCACTATTGCCCTTTTTAGGTAAGAAGTTAAGGGAAAACTACAGGAGTTCGGTACTCTGTCCAATAGTCTAAATTACTTAGAATGTGCAAACCAACGTTCAGCTGTGCTATCCAACATTCTGGGTTAGTATTCTTTGCCTTCCATAAACATTACATCTAAAAATATTTACAAAAGTCTTGGCTTCTCCTAAATTCAAAACAGGAAACCCCTATAGTCTCTAAGCCGCCTTCATTCACCTCCAAACCCGAAGTGGAATCTACCATTACTATTTGTAACTATAATCTTTTTGTACAATGAGCTCTGACACTTTTTGAAAATGGTTTCCTGCCTAAGCTAGAGACATCCTGTTATTCTTAATAATATTCTATGCCACCTAAATACTAAGGTGTCTGGAATTCACAAGGACAGAAAACATTCACGGCCACTAACTTGTTCCTCCTTGACTTTTGCAAAAAGGGACATTTCACAGAAACACTTTCTAATCTCCTTTTGAACAAGAGTCTGTTTTCATACAAATGAGACCCTGACCTTGCTTGATTCAGTGTTTTTTCCATAAGAGTATATACTCTGGGGCGCCTGGGTGGCTCAGTTGGTTAAGCGACTGCCTTCGGCTCAGGTCATGATCCTGGAGTCCCTGGATCGAGTCCCGCATCGGACTCCCTGCTCGGCAGGGAGTCTGCTTCTCCCTCTGACCCTCCCGACCCTCCCCCCTCTCATGTGCTTTCTCTCTCAGTCTCTCTCTTTCAAATAAATAAATAAAATCTTAAAAAAAAAAAAAAAGAGTATATACTCTGTGCTTATTCACTTTGATTTTTGTTTTGAAGAGACAGATTGGAAATGAAAAAGAATTACAACCATGATGATCCCAATGACCCCAACAATAAGGTGCCGGGGAGAATTTCACAGAAAGTTCAACTCAGAAGACAGAGTCAGCAGCTGAGAGACGGGCTAACATTTACACGTAGGAAACAGAGACAAAGCAACATCTTCATGAAGCTGAAGGGATTCGAGGCTTGGGGGCTATAATTCTCTAAAGGACAACTGAGTATAATCCCAAATGGGGAAGAAAAACTTGGAGGAGACAGATCAGATGATACGTAATAAGACAGTCAAATGTGTAACAGAAGAGCTTGCCACCTTGACACCTGTGGTCACATAAATACCATTAAGAATGAAAATTAGGATAGCATGAATGTCATCATTCATAGTTTGTTTGTTTTTTTTCTTCCGGTATTTCAATTTATAGCTCCACACGTTCTCTCACAGTCAGTCCTCCAATGTGTTCACTAATGCCTTATTTACCATCTGGGGAAATACAAGTCCAGTCATGCCCCAGCTAACCTGAATCTTAATCATTTCAGGATGCCAGTTATACAAAAAAGAGACTGACTTAATTCTTTTTTTACAGTGCATACAATACTGCTGACGCATCTGCAGAAGGAAAACCAGCTCCTCACTCTATGTGAGACCTTGGGCAAACGATTTACCATTCTGAACTTTGCTTCCTTTCACTGTAATGCAGCGGTAATAACACAAAACTTAGATGGTGCTGAGAAAAAAAAGAAGCCAACTTATACCAGGTTCCGGGCACTCTTTTAAAGCCCTTACATGTATGAATTTATTTCATCCTTACAACAATCCTATGGCATCGGTGTTATGATTTACAGGTGAAGGAACCAAGTACAAAGAGACCAAGCTATTTGCTCACAGCCACAGAATGGTGGAATTGGCCACGAAAACCACGTATTCAACTGCCACTCTAAAACATTTCTCTCATGATGGATGGTAAGTAGTCAGTGCTCAATTAATGGGCTGTCATTGTCGTTATAGGGAGGTGATACAATATTTCAACTTAAACAGATCCGGTTATAAATTAATTGCTTCCCTGAGACTTCCAAGCACATTCAGATGGGAAGAAAATGGGAACTGATAAAACAGACACCTTTTTTAAAAAAAGATTTTATTTATTTATTTGAGAGATTGAGAGAGAGAGCACAAGCACAAGGAGAGGGAGAAGCAGGCTCTCCGCTGAGCAGGGAGCCCAACGCGGGCCCGATCCCAGGACCCCAGTATCATGACCTGAGCTGAAGGCAGATGCTTAACCGACTGCGCCATCCAGACGTCCCAGATAAAATAGACACTTCAAAAATAATTGGATCAGGGTGCCTGGGTGGCGCAGTCAGCTAAGCGTCGGACTCTTGGTTTGGGCTCAGGTTGTGATCTCGGGGTCTTGAGATCAAGCCCAGAGTTGGGTTCCCTGCTCAGCATGGAGTCTGCTTAAGACTCTCTCCCCCTCTGCCCCTCTCCTTCCCTCCCCCTCCCCGGATCTCTCTCTCAAATAAATAAATAAATCTTAAAAATAATTAAATCAAGAATTGCATCAGTTACAACATTTCCTTTTGGACCACATGCCTTAAATTTACAACTGGGCTGAACCGATTGGCCATCTCAGTCAAAAAAGTGATTCGTTGAATCAAAAGAGCACTTCAAAGGAGCTGCTTGGCCAGGTCAGTCTAAACAATTGATCATTTAAAATAATCACCCTTCGGTTCCCTGAGGCTCCAGCCTTTCTCCTATGGTTTCGTGGTTCTTTGGGGTATAAGATGGTGTTAAAATATTGATCTCTTTCCTTCAGTCAATAGACTTTGTAAACAGGTCACATCATAGAAGTGGCTGTTTCTCTCATTATGCTTTTTAATGTTCAGAATCCATCACTTTTGCAGATGTTTATAAGGCCCACTTACATGTTTCCTTGTTGGATATTGTCAAACAGCCCAGGGGAGCCCTTTATTCCTGCCATAATCTCAGGGCTGGAGGATAAAAATGACAGAAGAGTGGAACACTTTACTCAAGGTGTCAAAATTTATCGGTGGAGATGTTTTCTCATACTTCGTTATAAGATGCCAGAATGCAAAAGCTAGGCTTGTCATTTTAATTTTACTCTGGATCTGTTTTGTGGGCCATTTTGATGCTAAAACAAAAGTGTGGAAAGCCAATGACTCTTTGAAGGAAAAAAAATAGAAGAGAGATGAACTGAACTTATTTGCCAGGAGACGAGTAGACCCACTGGTCGTATGAGAGATAAAGAGGATTTAATGAAACAAGAGAACTTACCTAAAAGACCAACCGTGTGGGCAGTAGAGCCTAGTGGTTAGAACAAGGTCTCATTTGAGCATCTCAGATTCAAACCCTGGCTCTGCCGATCGCTTGCTCTGTAAGCGTTAAATGTTGTTATTGTTGTTCTTAGTATTATCGGTACATTCGTATAAGTCATAATAAAAAAACAAGTTTGCCTGAATTATGGTGCCCAGCAGTGTAAGAATGAGAAAGGTAAACATTTGGTCAACCTGGTCGTTTCCACCTTTTGGCTATCGTGAATAGCACTGCGATGGACATGTGTTTCGTGATGACTTTTTAAAAACCATTTTAGAGACAGCGGCAGAGCTCAGTCACCAAGCATGTGGTCTCGTTCGTCAGACTACCTGGCTTCTAATCCTGATTCAGTACTTCGCATTTGTTATCTGATTTTATCCTATTGTGCTTTTCTTACTATCATTCTACCGTTCTTATCCTACTATTATTATCCCCTAAAAATGCCCGTACAGTATCGGCACTATTATTAATCCACGTTTTGTAGACAGGGAAACCAAAGCTCAGAGGGGTGAGGTCTCTTGCTCAAGGACACACAGCTAGTAAGTGACAGAGACAGAATTTGAACCTAGGTCTCGGTTCACCTAAGTCTGTGCCCTTTGCTGTGACTTTTTTCCTGCCTCCCAGTGAGGGGAACGTCCTGATGCAGTGAAGTAGGATGCAAAGTTCGGGGCAAGTACTTCTGGCTAGGAGGGGATGCTCGAGGTGGGGTGCAGTTCCTTCAAAGGCAGGAGTGCCCCCTTATCTGCAGTTTTGCTTTCTGTGGTTTCAGTTACCCGTGGTCAGGAAGCAGATGATCCTCCTTCTGATCTGTCATCAGAAGGTCAATAGGAGCCTAATGCTGCTAGTCACAGTGCCCCCGTCGCTCATCTTATCTCATCTCAGCACGTAGGCATTTTGTCACCTCACATTATCACAAGAAGTGTCAACACAGTTACAGCACAATATGATATTTTGAGAGAGAGAGAGAGAGAGAGAGATTATATTGATGTAATTTTTATTACAGTATACATATTTTTAAAGATTTTATTTGTTTATTTGAGAGAGAGAGAGATTGAGAGAAGGGGCAGAGGGAGAAGCAGATTCCCTGCAGAGCAGGGAGAGAGACGAGGGACTTGATCCCAAGACCCTGAGATCATAACATGAGCTGAAGGCAGACGCTTAACCAACTGAGCCACCCAGGCATCCCTATTAGAGTATATTGTTATAGTTGTTGTATGTTATCATGTTATTATCAGTTATTGTTATTAATCTCTTACTGTGCCTTGTTTATAGAGTAAACTTTATATTTTGTATGTACAGAAAAAACAGGTGGTATATATAGGGCTCAGTACTGTCTGCAGTTCCAGGTATCCACTGAGGGTCTTGGAACCTATCCCCCAGGGATCGGGGCGGGGGGGGGGGGGGGGGGTACTGTAGCCAAGTTAAAAGCAGCACACCCTGTGGGTACTCTGGAAGGCCCAAGAGAAGGAAGAAGATACAAAGATGGAGGACATGTATGTAATTCTTCACCCTTTTCTTTTCTTTTCTTTTCTTTTCAAGATTTTATTTATTTATTTGACAGAGGGAGAGAGAGAGAGCGCAAGCTGGGGGGGAGCGGGAGAGGGAGAAGCAGTCTCCCCGCTGAGCAGGGAGCCCGATGCGGGGCTCAATCCCAGGACCCCGGGATCATGACCTGAGCCGAAGGCAGAGCTTAACCGACTGAGCCACCCAGGCGCCCCTCTTCACCCATTTCTGAAGTGTGCCAGGGTTCCGTTCTATCCGTTAAAGCACACTGACCCACTCAAAACAGATTCCTGCCATTTCACTCAGCTATACAACACCCTAATCCAACCGAGGAGGCAATTTGGCCCACCACAAACACCCATAGAACTTTCCACCACATTCAGTAAGATCTCACCAAAAGGAAAGAGAAGAGGGGCACCGAGTTTATTAAATTTCTTTTCGGCTCCTTGCCTGATTCTCCATCCCGCTGCTTAACTTGTTTTAATTTCTCCCAAGGAAGCCCATGGGTATATGCTGATTCGCTTGGCTCCAGTCATGGGTACTTTTTAGAAAAACAAAGCCAGGAAGAGCTTGAAGGCTCCCGTGACTTGCACCATTAGCCGATAGTTGTTTTATTAAGTGCGGATTCCGCCTGTGGAGCTGAGTTAATGGAGGTGGGAAAAAAAGTCAGGGCCAAAACAAGGAGCCATTCAGATGTAGTACTCAAAATATCAAGGTAACAGAGAGTTTCTGTACCCAGCCCTGCGGGGCCAAGTTCTATATGAATGAACGGGCAGCAGTCAAACACCCACCCAGTCAGGCTATTCTTAGAGAGCCGGCCAGAGGGAACAGACGTCGTACTCTCGCCAGCTCCAGATTATTTCCTAGGGGAGAGCTGCTTGGCCCTTTGTCCAATTCCATTGTAAAATTTGAGTTTTACCTAGAGTTTTGTTGATTAGTAACATGTTGTGTTCTTGGGCGTTGTTTTTCTTGTCTTTTTCAGAGAGGGGGATTGCAGAGTCTTGGAAATGAGATGCAAGAAAATACAGACTTGAATTAAGAACCTCGTGAGATGTGGAGCAAAACACGACTTGGAAGGGGGACTGAAAGTGGCATAGATCACGGCTATCTGAATCGAACGTCGCTCTTAAGGACAAATATTTGTGACCCTGAGATCCAGATACCCAACTCACTTGAATTCCTGCATGGGAGAGACTCCCACACGTCTGTATGTGGGTGTGAGTGTGAGTGTGCGTTTGTGCGCAATTGTGTGTTTGGGTGTATGTTTTCAAAGGAATAACCCAAACAGAAAGAGACAGCCCCCAAAGCAGCAACTGGGGAAAATGGCAAAACGCAGAGTGATGGATAAAGTAGCCAAACCAAGAGTCTGCCGCTGAAATTACAACCAGATTGCCTCGGAAAAGCGAATAAGCTTGAACAAATAAATCCCCGTGGCAGATTCGCTTTCACAAGCGTACCTGTAAGACAGTGTCCAGATCCCTCCTTCCAGATGGAAGGGAAAGGTCTAGGGGGAGGGCGGGTGGGGATGCTAAGGCGATGTGTCCAGTAACTGCAGGAACACGGGAGCCCAAACGGCCTGCTCATCACACCAGAACTGTCTCATGGGCGAGAGCTGCCGGGGGTGGGGTGAGGGGTGGGGTGGGGTTGGAAACAAGTAGCAATTCGGGAACCCCAGAAACCGGAGCGGTGAAGGAGCGTTCTCTCGGGACGCCGGGGAATGAGAATGTGAAAGCCAGCCGGAGCCGGGCTAGGCCAGCAGGGAGACGTGCAGCAAATGTGCTGACATCTGACGTATGTCAGCAGCACCCAGATGCTCCACCACCAAAGCGGAGGCTGCCCTGCATTTACGGATTTCCACATCCTAAGCGGCAGATTCTGGGAGAGCGTTCTCGGAATGAGGTGGACATATGGTCATGTACCCTGGGCCTGCTGCCTCAGATATCCTGAAATAGCAGCCACTCCAAATGAAAAAAATAAAGAAATAAATGAATACAAGACTCTGCAAAGCTCAGCTCAACTCGGGGGCAGGGATGGTATTAATTCAATGTCATTTGGAGCCCGATACCGAGTCTCGTGGCAGGTCCTTTCCACGGACTAGATGAATATTAACCACGACCATAATAATTGCTAATATTTATTATCACTTACTGCAGGCCAAGCTCGTTATCTGCATTTTCTTTTTGACTCCTCACAACCACGCTTTGAGGTGGACGTGACTACTCTCCATTTCCATTTTACGTAGATATTGGGTAACTAGCCAAGGTGTTGTAGCCAGGATGGGCCAGAGCTGGGATCTAAACAGCAGGTCCTACTCGTTCCACAGTCAGCTAACCTCTCTGCTTGGAGGACTGAGCTCAGTTAGTTAAGAAATTACCCAGGTCTTTGTAATGACAAAGGACACAGGAAAGGATTCTGATTTAATTTCATGGCTGCCAATCATGCAGGATGGAACCATCAGATGACTCAATGAGAGCTTTTTCTTCTACTCTTGCTGCATAAACATTCTCCACACTGCTTTCTTGAGACATAGACACAGGTGAGTATCTGGGGGTTAAGCAAAAAAGCCACTTCCAGCGTTCTTCTTTATGGTCAAGTGAGGAGGGTTCATCCCCCTCTCCCAGCCCTTTTGTCTCTGCAGTTCTGAGCAAGGATAAGTGAAATTTGGAATGACACATTGAGGCCCTGATGGATCCTGGAGTGCCTTCCTCGTCACTAAGGACTCATCATTGAATAAATTCAAATTATGTTTGGCCTACTTTTCTCCTTAAACCAGTTTTATTGCATACATTTTAATTCTGAGAAAATTGGATGACTATATATGGTATCCATGGCAACCTTCACTTAAACAGAATATGAAATTAACCAGGCCACTCTGTGCCTGACATTCTAGATAAATGGAGCTAACTGCAGACAGAAGTTGGCACTCTTCAAGGCAATTTCGGGAATTCTATGCCTATAGGGTCATAGAAAGGATCAGATTAAGTCCTGTGTAACCCCGCTTGTGTAGACGGCCATCACAGAGCCATTCTGAGCCTCGGTTTCCCTATCTCAGAACTGCAGAAATTGGGTGATTAGCCCCTCTAATTGTTCCCTGTTCCTGATTTTTTGGATCAATCCATATTTTTTATTATTTTTCCTTCCCATTTAGTGGCATGGCAGTTGAAAATACCTTACTTCTATTTTTACTAGTGTTTGTCTTTGATTTTTTTTAAATGAGTAAACTGTACTTTTTACAGCCATTTTAGGTTTATAGAAAAATTGAACAGAAACTACAGAGTTCCCCTATATTCCCTCTCCAACCTCCCAGTTTCTCCTATTATTAACATTTTGCATTGGTGTGGCACATTTGTTATAACTGATGAACATTATTAACAAGTGCATAGTTTATGTCAGACTTCACTAGTGGTGTTGGATGTTCTGTAGGTTTTGACAAATGTATGATGACATGTATCCACTATTGCTGTATCATACAGAATACCTTCACTGTCATAAAATCCCGTGCTCCACCTATTCATCTCTCCCTTCCCCTCAATCCCTGGCAAACCACTGATCTTTTTACTGTCTCTATAGTTTTGCTTTTTCCATAATGTCATGTAGCTGGAATCAAATAGTTTGTAGCCTTCACACTGGCTTATTTCACTTAGCTATATGCAGTTAAGTTTTCTTCATGTCTTTTCATTGCCTGTCATTTTTAAAAAAGATTTATTTATTTATTTTAGAGAGAGAGAGAGTGCACACAGGCGGGAGGGGTAGAGGGAGAGAGAATCCCAAATAGACTCTGTGCTGAGCATGAAGCCCTACTTGGGCCTCGATCCCATGATCCTGAGATCACGACCTGTGCCAAAACCAAGAGTTGGATGCTTAACCAACTGCGTGACCCAGGTGCCCCCAAATCTATGAGGTGGGTTTTATTATTCCCATTTAGAAAACTAACGCACAAAGAAATCAAGTAACTCCCCAAAGTTCAGAGATTTAGTAAGTTGGAGAGCATGGTTACCAACTTGGACAATCACCCCCAAGTACTGGACTAAGGTGGGGGATAAAACATAGTTTCTCAGCCCCGAGTCTCTCTTGACCCCAATCCATCCCCTGATGTCACTCTTATATCCTTAGGAAAAAATCTGCTCCTCTTTCTTCTCTTCTGCTGGCTTTGCTTGCTAGGGACCAACCCAACTTTTCAGCTGGGAGTGCAAAACCTATTACCACCAGCCCAACTATCCTCCAGCACGGGCTCCTCTCGTACCCTCCCTCCCGCCTCCTTGAATTTTCCCTCTTCTCTGCCTCCAACTTGTCAGATCAGGGTTCTCTGTCTCTGCTCTTTCTCTTTCTGGAATGCCTTTCCTCTTCTTCATTACCTGGAAAGCTCCTGCTACTTATACTTCAAGACCACCCTCAGACATAACCTCCTTCATGAGACTTTCCCCAGGACCCCAGGCCAAATTGGGATTGCCTTCTCTGAGAATCCATACATTCTACCCATGCCCCTATTTTAGTCCTTGACAAAGTGAGATGTACATTGCTATCTGTTTACTTGTCTGTGACCTCCTTAGTGTGAGAGAGCATGTCTTATTCATTTCTGTACACTCAGCCTTTCATGGAGCGCATCACATGGTTATTCCTCAATGTGAAACCCATATAAAACCCAGCAAGTCCTATGGTCCACATCTCTGGAATGCTCCTCAAAGAAGCATATCCAGACAACATGGATTGACCTAGAGGGTATTATGCTAAGTGAAATAAGTCAGGCAGAGAAATACAAATACTGTATGATTTCACCTATATGCAGAATCTAAAAAACAAAATAAATGAACAAACAAACAGAAACAGACTCATGAATACAAAGAACAAATTGGTGGCTGTCATAGGGGGAGGGAAGGGGGGATGGGAGATATAAGTGAAGGGGATTAAAAGTTACAGACTTCAAGTTTATAAAATAAATAAGGGGCGCCTGGGTGGCTCAGTCGTTAAGCGTCTGCCTTCGGCTCAGGTCATGATCCCAGGATCCTGGGATCGAGCCCTGCATTGGGCTCGTTGCTCCGCGGGAAGCCTGCTTCTCCCTCTCCCACTCCCCCTGCCTGTGTTCCCTCTCTCGCTGTGTCTCTCTCTGTCAAATAAATAAATAAAATCTTTAAAAAAATAAATAAAAAAATAAAATAAAATAAATAAGTAACGGGGATGAAGAAGTACAGCATAGGGAATCTAGTCAATAATATTATAATAACGGTGTATAATGACCGATGGTAACTACACTTACTGTGGTGAGCATTGTATAATGTGTAGAATTGTTGAATCATATGTTGTCCATCTGAAACTGATCTAACATTGTATGTCAACTATACTTAAAAAAAAAAAAAGTAAAAAAAAGAAGCACATCCACCGTCAAAAATTATTATAATTGTTACCTGGTCTCTGAGGAAACATCCAAAACGTATGTTTTATGCACTGTAGAGCCTTTTAAAAACTCTCCTCGTCTCTGCCACTTGTAGTAGCCTCCACAGACATGGTGGCTTTTCATTCAATTCATTCAATTCATTCTTTCCTTTATTCATTCTTGTTTGTTCATCTATGCAGTAAGGAAACATTTACTAAGAACCTACCAGGTGGTCAGTATTGTTTCTTCCAAAATGCTCTTTCTTCCCTCCTCTCACTTTTCAAATCTCAAAATCCTCTCCAGACACCTAGCCCAAGGACCTTGCTGTCCCTCTCCTCCCGTACTTCCTCTGGTCTTTATTCTGAAGATCGGCTTAACCTTTCTGGCCTCTTTAGTTTCTTCTGTTGGTCCATTAATAGGATTGCCCTTGATGAACCATAGTCTAGAAACTGACTCAGAAAACCAGAATCTAAAAGAAGAGGGAAGATAATGTGAATTAATATGTTAATAATATTTGTCTTTGTTACAGATTAATGTGTACATACTTGAGCAAAAAAATAAAGATCTGGGCAAGCATATCCTGAGTGCCAAATGAATGATGCAATCAGTAGATGCTATAGGATTAAGGGCCAAAATATGTGTTTGGGCCCCAGATGAATTCCCTCATAGTGATCTAACCGCGGTGGTGGGGTGAAATCAGCACCGGACTCTGGGCCAAAGTTCTCTCCTTGCTCTGCCCCTTAGCCCTGGGCGGGCCATCTGGAATGAGGGCCTTAACTCTTGGGGCCTCTAGCTCCACATCTCTAAGATGGGGATGTTTATACCAAGAATACCCCTCTCTTGAGGCACTCCGAGACTCCAATGACATCATGGAGGCTTGTTCCTTCGGAGTTCAGGGAACGGTTGTTCAATCCTTCAGTTTAAATTCTTTCTGTGTGAGACCCAGCGAGAGGCAGGAAACCCTGGGACCAGAGTCCAAGTCTGTATGACGACAAAAGAGTCTAAAGCCATCACCACATAAACTCTGTGAGGGTAGAGATTTTTGTCTCTTTTGTTCACTGATCGATCCCAAGTGCCTACAACAGTTCCTGACCCAATGCAAGGGCTCACTAAGCATTTGTTGAATCAAAAAAAAAAAAAAAACAAACAAACAAGAAACACCCAAAAAAGATCATATTGCAGTGTAAGATGTTATTTTAGTGCCTTGGAAACCTAGGTCTCTAACACTCTTACTGAGAGTGACTACTGATACAGCCTTTTGAGGGGCAATGAGGCAGAATCTATCCAAGCTTAAAATGCACACATACACCTTTGCAGGTGTGATATAAACAGCCACCCTCCAACTATTCAGTGAGGTATGATGGCAACTCATCCACATATTCCGTAGGCCTGCATGTGTAGGAGGTAGCTATCATTTTTGGAGGCTGGAAACACTGTAAAGGAGTGGCTGAGAGCACAAAACCTGAAGCAGAGTGCCTGGCTTTAAACCCTGCCTCTGCCAAGTACCAGTGTGATCTTCAGCAAGTGACTTCACCTTTCTGCCTCCCTGTCCGTGAACTCCAGAGAACGGCCGGCCGGCCTCACGGGGCTGCTAAGAGTCCTACGGGGATTCATACGTGCAAATGCATGGAGTCAGTACACACGCCTGCTCTGTCGAGTTAGGTGCATGCTCGCTCTCTTTTCAGGGGGATTTCGGAGGCTCACCACAAGCCCTTTTACAGCCGAAGCTGAGGGAAATTACAAACGAAGGGTAGGAGCAGTTGGCCAGCCGTGCAACCCAGACCTGAACCAGGCCCCAGGGCTTCCCCGTCTCACTCCCCGGCGACCACGGGCAGTACCAACATATTCTCCTTGACTTAGACCGCGCTTGGGTCCCAATCCGTATTTTTTCCGAGTACTCTGCCCTGATTTTCGACACAGCCGCCAAGAACACACAATCATCTTCTCTGGCTAATCTTGCTTCCCTTAATCAGGTGCTCAGGACTTGTGGGTGGACTGGGGCAGAACCCCGTCTGCTGACACCCCAAGGAATCCCGAGAATCCTCTTCTTAAAAACCAGCCCTCCCTCAGCCTGAATTTCCAATCTTAGATAATCCTAACTTGACTTTCCCCTTGACTCATTTTTCTTTTTAAATTTACTTCATTAACGGTATCATTTCCATCTTGGAAAGATGCTTGAAATCCTTTTTTGGGGGGACGAGCTGGGCTATAAATACATGCATTACCTTTCAGGCCGGGGGGTGGGGTTTGTAGAGCCCTGGGAGGGGCCGAGGCCTGGCCTTGGCCGTGGCGCTGGGCCCGAAGCTCTCTGGTGGCTGGCTCTGGGGAGAAGGGCTGGGAAGGAGAGGCAGGGTAATGAATTTCCCCTCAGTGCCGGGGCCTGTTTCTCGTTAGAGTTCTGGCTCCACGCGGCGGCCCCGTGCAGCTCCGTGCCCCTCCGCCCCCCATCCTGCTCTTCCCGGCTCTGAGCACCCCGACTCGGCTTATTTTTAAGGGTTAATCAACAAGTGGTTTCGGATGCCCGCTGTGTGCAGAGCCGGGTCTGGAGACCCCATTGGGAAGGGCAGGAGCTAGGGCGGAAAGAAAAGGAAAGGCCCGGCCCTTAGGGGTTTGCGCTCCTGGCACGGATGGCATTGGTGACAGAAACTGAGTGGTCAGAGGGCCATTTGGGAACCAGCAGGCCTACCAGGCCTCAGGGTGGTGGCCCTGTTTGAACCCACAAGCACATCTTGGTAGGAGTGCTTATACCTTCGTGTTTTTCGGATGAAGTGTCCTTTATGGGGGGCGGGGGGAGTAGGGGTGGGGGCGGGTGGGGAGAGGACTGGACAGGAGCAGAGCCACGCGTTCCTGCCCGCAGTGTCCATCCGGGTGCCTCAAGGGGAATTTGCTCAGCAACCACGGTTCTGGGGCAGGCTTTCACTTCTGTTCGAGTCCTCTGCTCGCTTCTCTCTTGGTCACATCACTGAGAATCTGTCTGCAGCTTTTCCCCCATCCGCCACAGCGAGCCGGTGTGTGCACATGGCCACAGGCCACAGTAGAGAGGGTGAAGTGCCCATCACCACGCATGGGGTCTCCTCACGCCACTCCTCACTCGAAAAAACACACCGCGGAGGCCCAGCCCTGGCCGGGCCTTGCTCGAGGCCACACGACTAGAAGGACCCTTGGCCATGGCGCTGGGCCCCAAGTGGGCCTTGAGTCTCGGAATTGCCTGTGCAGGGCTTGTGGGAAATCAACACTGCTGGCTGGCAAGATGTTCTTATTGTATTTTCTTAAGGTGGAAGTGCCTTATTCTGTTTTGTTTTATTCTCCCCCCTTGCCAAAACCTTTGATCACAGATCTGCTCATCGCTGAGGATGTACTTAGCACATCTGTAGGCCCAGGACTTGTGAGACTCTGCAGGAGCAACAGAGATCCCAAGACACAGGCTGTGTCCCCATGGGGAACTGTGGGGAGAGATGAGACCGATCCGTGAGACAAGGACAGTTCCAGCCCAAATCTGGGCCTGAGGACAGCCTCAGCTGCAGAGCAGGCTGGGTCTTGGGGGGGAATTTAAAAGTTTTGTGTCATAGTGGAAGGAATTGGGTGAAAATACCCAATACTGGCTTGTATTTTTGCTGGTTTTTTCCAAGTGTGCAAATTTTCCATCCACTTCTGGTTTTACATTGAATACAAATGACACTGTCAAGAGAGGGAGGATGTTCTACCTTTCAACCAGGAGGACCACTCCACGGTTCTGCGTGGAGGGAGGGCCCATGGCCCTGGATCCTGGGACAGCCGCTTCTCATGACCGTCCAAGTTATTGGGCATCCAGTTTCCTCGAGACAATAATTGGGCTTTTAGGGTCTACTTGGGTCCTCTTGGCATGGGGATCACTGGCTAAAATAGCTCAGGCCATAAAAATACAGAATGAAAATACTTGTAGCAACCACACATCCACATATTCCATGCAGAGGCTATTAAAACCTCCAAATTACACCAGTGTCGCTCTTTGAGGCCGCAAGAGTACATAGCTGAATGGAAAAGGAAGGGATATTTTCAGGGTGAGTTCAGTACCAATCATTATAAGCTTTCCATTTGCCCTCCTAAAAAGGTCTTCCTCAAGCCTTTCAAATTAATTTATAAAGGTCGACTCCCTTTTTAAATGGTTTTACCAGACCACAATAAGGCATGGTCTCCACATATTGCTTTTCTCAATATGACTAATCAAATCTCTGGTTGGGAGAGACAAGATCCAGTAAAATTTGGTGGTTTGACCTACCATTCTACTCCAAAACTCCCCTGCCACCCCTCTGGTCCAAGTCACTGCTATGTTTTGCCTAGACTCCCAGTGGGCATCTTAACTGACCGGTCTGCTCTCAATTTTCCTTTCTCACACCCATTCTCCGTTAAGACACAAGGCTAACCCTTCTCAAATGCATACCTGGCCATGACCCTCCCCTAAAATCCCTACTGGCTCCCCATTGCCTCCAAGTGCAAACATTTTCCCAGAGCTGGCAAGGCCTTCCATGGTCCGGCTCTGCCCACCTTCTCTGACCTCCTCCTGCACCCTTTCTAACTCGGTTCATGTCCTCAGATGCTCCATGCTCTCTCTTCAAATGTGCCAGTTCCTCTGCCTGTCTCTCTCTCTTTTGCTCTGCTAGTTGATATTTACCTCCAGGTCTCGGTTAATGTCCGGTAAGAAGAGGGAGCAAGCCTCTCATTCATTGCTTGTAGTTGGTTGAATGGTGCCCCTCCCCCTCCACCATCTATGTCCATCCAATGCCTGTGAATGTGACCTTATTTGGAAAAGGGGTCTTTGCAGATGTAATGAAGTTAAGGATCTGGAGATGAGGTCATCTTGGATTATCTGGGCAGGACTTAAGTCCGGTGATAAGTGTTCTTCTAAGAGCAAGGCAGGGGGAGGTTGGGGACACACAGAGGAGAAGGCCATGTGAGTTCCATGGCCACCAGGCAAGGAGGACCTGGAACCACCAGAAGCTGGAAGAGGCAAGGAAGGAATCTCCCCTAGGGCTTTAGAAAGAAATGCATCCTTGGGGATTTCTGACTTCAGGTTTCCAGAACTCAGAGAATACCTCTTGCATTTTTTTAAGCCACTCTGTTGGTAATGTTAGGACGGCCCTAGGAAACATCCACTGCTGTTCTGCTCACATGGAACATGCTGCCCAGTACTGAGGAGGTGGCCCAAGACAATTTCTTGAATGAACTAAGTCCGGGAGACCGGCAAGGAAATGGAAGGGGTTGGGGAGAGTGGGAGAGAGAGAGATGTGCTAAGAGGTGCTGGAAGTTAGCTAAAAATTTCCAGAAGCACCTCCAATGTATGGGAGTCGCACCTCCAATGTATGGGAGTCGCTTTCCTCTTAGGTGAGTGGCCCTGGAGCACGAGACTCGCAACCTCGGAGGTGGTGCAAAAGCTCAGAAATGTTCTCTCTGCAAAAGTAAGTTAATTTGCTTTTAACAGGTATTTATGTTTTAAAAACACATTTTAATTAATTAGCAAGTATATTTGAGTATCTCTGAGTTCCTTCAAACTTTATGTGAATTGAACAGACTCTTGATTTCCCTTTGTTTTTTTTTTTAAATTTTATTTATTTGACAGAGAGAGACACAGTGAGAGAGGGAATATAAGCAGGAGGGGTGGGAGACAGAGAAGCAGGCCTCCCGCTGAGCAGGGAGCCTGATGTGGAACTCGATCCCAGGACTCTGAGATCATGACCTGAGCCAAAGGCAGACACTTAATGACTGAGCCACCCAGGCGCCCTTGATTTCCCTTTGAAATCTGTTTCTTTCCCAGCTGTTCCAGCTAGGTAAATGGCACTGCCCTCCACTTAGCTGCACAAGCCCAAGTCTTGAGCGACACCCTTATGTTCTCTCTTGCCATCACCCCGACCTGCAAGTCCTGTTAATTCCTTTTTTTTTTTAAGGATTTTATTTATTTATTTTTGTTAGAGAGAGAGCCAGCGAGTACACGAGTTGGGGGGAGGGGCAAAGGGAGAAGGAGACCCCACGCTGAACAGAGAGCCTGATGCGGGACTAGAACCCAGGACCCTGGGATCATGACCTGAGCCGAAGGCAGATGCTTAACCGACTGAGCCACCCGGGCACCCAAGTCCTGTTAATTCTGTCTTGAGAACACATCTCCAGGTGGTCTGCTCCTCGCCACCTTCAAGCCTCCCCTCTAGTTCAAGCCACAGCCTCTCACCCCTGGGCTTCTCCAGTGCCCCCTCCCCCCCCCGGATTCACAGCCAGCTTTCTTGCTTGGTTACAATCTGGTCTCTACCCAACAGCCAGAGCCGCCCTTCCAAATATAAATCTGATCTCGGCAATCCTGTTTGAAATCCTTCAGTTGCTTTTCATTGCATTTAGAAACAATCCAAACCCATTAGTATGGTTCTCCCAAGCCAAGGTGGGTCTAGCCCCTTCCTACCTTCTCATTCTCATTTGGTCCCACTCTTGCCTATGACCACCGTACCACAGCCTCACCTGTCATCCTTCTGCTTTTCCAACAGTCTAATCTCATTCCTGCCTCAGGGCATTTGCATTTGCTGTATCCACCGTCGGGAATGCTTTTTTATGATTTCCATACGGGTGGCTTCTTCTCATTTTCCCATGCCAGGCTTCTCAGAGAGGGCTTCCATTACCACCCTCTGTACAAAGTAAAATGTAGCCCCCTTCCCCAACTGTCCCATGATACCCTTATAATTTTCCTTGTAGGCAATTACAAGCTAGATGAAGGTATTAGTTTGGTAGGGCCGCCGTAACAAAGCACCACAAACTGGGTGGTGGCAGGTGATTCCTTCTGAGGTTTTGAGGGAGAATCTGCTCCAGGCCTCACCCCAGCTTCTGGTGGGTTCCTTGGCTTCTGCTGCATCACCGAGATATCTCCCTTCACATGGCATTCTCTCTGTGTATGGATCTGTTTCCAAATTTCCCCTTTTCATGAAGGGGATACGAGGCCACCCTTCTCTAGAACAACCTCATCTTAATTAATTATATCTGCAATGACTCTAATTCCAAATAAGGTCACATTCTGAAGTCCTGTGGGTCAGGACTTCAACCTATGAATTTTGGCGGGGGACACAAGTCAACCAAGAGCAGGGTTGTTCCCTTGTTTGATTACTTATTTCTTGTCTGCTCCAGTGGAAGCTACGTTTCTGGAGGGCAGAGATGTAATCTATCTGCTCTATCCACTGCACTAAGAACAGTAGCTGGCCCCAAGGCTCTCCATAAATAATCCTTACTAGAGAGCTGTGATGGTTGCACAACTTCCAATAGACTAAAAACCACCAACTTGGACACTTTAAAGGGGTGAATCTATGGTATGTGAAATATATCTCAGAAACGAATGTTTCTTTCATGAATGTATGGATGCCATGATTATTTACTGTATAAATATCTCCTCTTTCTGAGACTCAGTTCCTTTCTCGGTAATACATCCAAATTCCCCAGAAGTTTAGTGACAGTGACGTCTTTGAGAAACCGATGAAGATTTCCCCCACGTAAAACGCCAACAGGCTCGTACATGCCTATGTATCCACACACAGCTGCACGAGTCCTTTCTATCTCATTGCAGGGAGCTCACGGATACCTTGAGGAGGACAGTTTCCATGGACCAAAGTAACAATGCCTAGGTTAGAGGATCTCACCAAAGGCCCTTCTGGCTCTGAGCATTATGGGATTCCACACCCCTGCGCTCTGCAAAACACAGGGACCCAAGCAGAATGTGAAATGGCCTCTGCTTACAGGGAGCTTCTTGTTCACTTGGAGTGGAAAACACCCATCTGCTACAAAACCAAATGGAGAAGTCTGAGCAGTTCAGAGAAAGGTGTCATGTGGGCTCTTGGGTTGAAAGTACCCATGCCTAGGCTTCCTGCTGGAAGACTGATGAAAGAGCCAGACGTAGCAGAAAGGAGAGAAAGAGCATGCGAGCTTGCGGAAGTGTTTGAGAACCAAGTCATCAAGAAAAAGTGGGTTTTGTCGCAACAAATTTAATAGAAAGTCTCATTGATATTTCAGATAAAACTGATCTTTATTACTTTCCTTTAAAAACCTGTTAATATCATATAGCTTCTTTTTTAAAAAAAATAGTAATGATGGTTTTGATGCAATGGGAATGATTTTGAAGCAACGTAATTGCTTTCTGCTGCTCTCCTACACCCAGGCGGCCCCATCAGCCAAGTCGTGAAGCAGCCAGTTTCCACATATGGATAGGTCTTAACCTCCCTCCTTCCCTCCCTCAACTCACACACCAAGTAGAATTTTTCATAACCAGAGGTTTAATAAAGAGGAGGGGGGGTTGTCCAGGAGGGCAGAGGAGGAAACCAGCAGTTAGAATCTTTATAAATTCAGAGAAGACAACATTCTCAGAACCCTGTGAAACTCTCCAAACTGGGTAGAGAATTATCTCTTCCCCTCTAAAATGACTATGCCCAGTACACAGCCCATTAAGGACATTTTAGGAACCCTAAGTAAAAAGCTGAATTAGGAGAAGGACTTTCTGGAAAACTGGCTAGAAAGGAAACCGATCCAACAGTCGTTTTAAGTTCTACAGTGGGTTTTCACATGGGTTTAGGATGGCAAGATCATTGGCTCCCAAAGTGTTTTCTTGTCCCACCAATGTCACTGTAAGTTAAGAGCAAAGCTTACCACTCAAAATGAAAAAGACATGGGCAGTAAAGAAGGTGAAGTGAGGGGGGAAGGAAGGAACAGAGGGAGGGAAGAAGGAAGGGGGGAGAAGGCAGGGGATAGAATGTAGGTTGGTTGTTGGGTTAACTTAAGAGAGTAGACTTTAATTCTTTAGGTTCATCAATCTAAATATAAAGCCTTTCCTACAACCTGACTCTGGAAGGACGAAGTGAGCAATTCTACACAGCTAAAGTGTGTATTTCAAACTACCATACATACAAACCAAAGGTCCTGTATTTCAGGCAAACCTGAATACAATCCCTCACTAAGAAAGCCTTTGTTGAGATAGAAAACCACGTCACCATATCCAGCAAAGATCATATTTTAGGGGGAGAAATTATCGTGTTTTGGAGCCACATTCACTGGCTTACTAGAACCAATTGTTAAAATTCAGGAGTTTTGTAAGCCAGTTGACGTCATGCTGGTAGCTTGAAATAGGCCACGGTGAGAGGATGGGAAATGCTATATAGATCAAGGCCTTGTTTTCTTTTTTTCCTGGAGAGCTTGCTGCTAAACATTTACCAGCACACCGTCTTTGTATATGAATATTTATAGTTCTAACTGCAACAGAACAAAACAAAGAAAAAACGAATACCTCTAGCCAACCAATATGGAACAAGCACAAATACTTCTGGAAAAACCACTGAAAACTTACCTAAGAGATGATCACTGAAGCAGTCAACAAACAGTGATCAAGTACCTTGGTTAGTGCTGAAGGGCCAATGAAGGCATCCGATATAGATCTAATCATTGAGTATCTTACCATTTGTTTGGGGAGACAGGATGGGCATACGTAGAACAGTTATGTCAGAGTGCAAAGCAAAGTGTAATTACACGTAATATTGTCTTGTCAAGCCTGGGTACAGCAGGAGTTCAGAGAAGGGGGAGATCACCGAGTGGTTAACATCAAGCAAGAAAACTGCAAATCACGGTCCTCTGTTAATTTCAAAGGAGTAAGAGATAAACCAGCTTCATCCCTTTTTTTTTTTTAAAGATTTTATTTATTTATTTGACAGAGAGAGATAGAGAGCACAAGTAGGCAGAGCGGCAGGCAGAGGGAGAGGGAGAAGCAGGCTCTCCACTGAGCAGGGAGCCCGATGCAGGGCTCGATCCCAGGACCCAGGGATCATGCCCTGAGCCGAAGGCAGCCGCTTAACTGACTGAGCCTCCCAGGCGCCCCAAACCAGCTTCATCCTAATGGGATGTCTGGCTTGCAGCAAAGGGATCCGCAGACAATTAAAAAAATCCTTTGAGTTTCTCTCCCTCTTATTTAATATCACTATCACTCATGAAATATATTATTAGCACAGAGAGATGGTTGTTCGCTGTAAGAGATGGTAACTCCTCTGGCATGTGGCTATTGATTCATGCCTGGCCAGTTGATGAACCAATCAACCTTCTTTTCTGCACTTGAGAGACTGCACTGCTTTTGGACCCAGAGCTGCAGCTACCATTTGAGGAAGCTGCTTATGTTTGAAAGACCTGACTTTGAATCCAAACTCTCTGCCACTCGTTAATGGTGTAACCTTACACAAGCGATTCATCCTCTCCGTGCCTCAATGCTCTCATCTAGAAGACGAGGAAAACAGTCCTATCCATCTCACTGGGATGTTTGGAGGATTAAACTGAGCTAATTCTTATACAGCACTTAGAACAGGGGTGAGCACGTGGCAAGCGTCCTATTTATTATTGTTATTATTATCGCTATCATTCTGCTGAGCTTGAAGCCCAGTCTTGCCATGTGGATTTTGCGACCTTGATCTTGAAACTTCGGATTGCTCGTCTATAGGCCTGAAAGATTGTCCTTGCCCGCTCTGCAGGGGCTATAGTGAAGACTGTAGGAAACAGAGTCTGTGAAAGCTCTTGGCAGGCTGGAAAGTTCTGCATGGATGTGAGCTGTCAGTACTCAGAATGAGCCCCCCGCCCCCACCCCCGGGTCTTGGCCTCATGATGGCTTGATGCGTTTGGGGTGTTGCCACGGTTCCTATTGCTGATGGAAATTCCATCGCCGTGTCCCAGTGCACAGAGTCCTGGGGTTGTTGTGTCTTTTACTTGTTTCCCCTGCTTGTGTTTTGGAAGAGAACATCCTATCAATGCGCTCAAAGTGTCTCCTCTAAGAGATTAGTTCAGTGTTTATAATCTGCCCACTCCCCTCCCGTTACAGCACGAGCTCCCCAAGGGCAGGGACTGCTTGTCGGTTTTATTCATGGCTGGACCCAAGTGTCTAGACAAGCCTGGTGTGTGATAGGCACGCAGGACCCATTTGTGGCAGGAGTGGATGCTTACCATCCTCAGCTCACATTTCCTCCCAACTAGAAAAGTGAACTGAGAGACATGGCCATAGGAGTGAATCTGTACACTGTTGGCATCCCCAAATGAACCAACCAAACCATCATTCAGCTAACACTCAGCACCACATGTAGACGAGCCACTCCGCCAGGTCCTGGCGGGCAGGGGCAGGTATGCAGAAGAAGGTGAGGCCCCTGTTAACTATAACTTTTTTTTTTTCTTAAAGAAGAAGCTGCCCAACTGGAGATCTCATAAATTTCATTATTATCCCACCCTAGTTCCACATCCTAAACCTGCCCTGCTCATCACCGATGCCCGCTCCCAGGAGGCGAGACTCATCTGGATCTAGAAGGCCCACAAGGAACTGGTTTCCAAAGCACCATCTGGTCACCATTTATCTGCTAAGGCTTTTCATTTCAAAATCAGACCTTTTGCCTTGCTCCAAGGGGCTTAGAAAAGACTGTCATTTCCACATTAGAGAAGAGGGGTGGGAAGGGGGAGCGCTGCTAGAATCTAAACCTGGAAAAAGCTGAATTGATTTATGGGATTCTGCAGGTGGGTGAGGCCCGAAGCAGAAAAGTAAACGCTAGTCACCTGTGCAAGTGACAGGTCATGATTTTCAGGAGAGGGACAAAGATTTAAGGGGCTTTTATGGAATATAATCTTCCTTTAAAAAACTATCAGAGTTCAGAGGAAAAAAAAGACCCCAAAAATGGTTTTTTGGCTATGTTTCTTATAGCGACTTTGAAAAGCCATGGAAGAGGAAAGCTGGCCAGGAATTTTTTTTTTTTTTTTTGAGGGTATGAAAGCCTCTCATTTTTATAGTTTTGAAAATCCTTGGAGTTTAACTTTGAACTTTAACCAAGAAAAATCATATCTTATAAACAATGGCATTTGTTGATTGGATGAAGGACTAGATCAATATTGGTCTTGGCAACCTGTTTTCACTGCAGTTGCCTGCAGAAATATGCTCATTGTGGTGTAAAAAATTATGTCAGTTCCTCACCATGGGCCTCTTTTTCTTGGAGTTTTGCCTGAGAATGAGTTTCCAAAGATACTTCCAGAAGTTAACCTAGAGCCTGGCCTCCGCAGCCAAGGAAGTTACACATAAACTCTAGGAAAACAGCCCGCCATGGTGAGCTTCTGGGAGGGATGGGGGAAGAAATCTCCACCTTTGGAGAAAGGGGATAACATGGAGCAACTCCGAATTCCACGATGATGGTCAGATTCCCTCTCGCTGCCAAGTTTTTCACTTAGACTCATCACACTGAGGGGGAAAGACACCAAACCAAACAAAAACAAATCAGTGAAAAACCATTGCTTTGAAAGACAATAATTATACTGCAGCCGCGATGGGGCTGTGTACATTAGAATGTCTTAAATCTTTCCATTTTGCCCGGGCGGTTGGGGTGTTTCCGGAGGGAGCAGTAAAGCTTTTGGTGTTTTATTTTAGACTATCATATTATCAATTTATTTGGGGTATAAGGCTCTAGGCCACATGTTTACTTGTGCATATATTTATCAAGAAAATATGCCTATATCAGATTGACTTTCCTCAATTCAGCGGATTGGGTTGGCTTATTTCGCCTTACTCTTTGCAACTTTGGTCTGGATTTGCATTTGTGAGTATAGTAACTAGAGCAGTGCCCAAATGTGAAAAGGGGGCAATAAGAAAAGCTAAAAACGAATCCCTCCTCATCACTTCTGAGTCTGACTCTGGGATGGCAAGCGCTAATGCAGCCCTGTTTGCCCCGCGTCGTTGGCCCTGGGCTCTCCTGCGCCGTGAAGACTGTGGGGCCATGTCCTACATACTAACAGTTGTCAGTGAAAGATAGCCCAGGGCTGGAACTGCCACCACGTTGCTTCTCCTTGTGGAAGATGAGTACACACCGGCCACTGCCTGAGAAAGACTGAGTCACAAGGGACGCCTGGATGGCTCAGATGGTTAAGCATCTGCCTTCAGCTCAGGTCATGATCCCAGGGTCCTGGGATCGAGCCCCACACCAGGCTCTGTGCTCAGCGGGGAGCCTGCTTCTCCCTCTCCCTCTGCCTGCCTGTCTGCCAACTTGTGGTCTCTCTCTCTCTGTCAAAATAAATAAATAAAATCTTTAAAAAAAAAAAAAAGACTGAGTCACAAGCCCTCACTGCGTGCCCCCTTGGAGGACCTGCTGGCTGACCCCCTCCTTGGGCTCCTGGTGGCTGGTGGGCCTCCCTGGTCCTCTGAGGCCCCTCCCCCATGCAACTCTGCCACCAGAGACGGCTCCTTTCAGCCATGTGGCCCTGGCACTGAGGCTGGGACCTTGGCACGGACTTTGGAAAGGGGGCCAACTCTGCGCTTGCCAGATTCTCACAGTTTTCTGACCCACATCTTGGGTGAAATGAGTGCAGGGGGTGGGACTGTTCTCAGGCCAACTCAGGGAGGATGCGCCAGGGCACATACTAACTGTAAGAAAACAGGGCTCCCGCTAATGTTTATTGAGCACTCACTGCCTATCGTACATTATGCTAAACACTTGGCATACTTTATCTATGGAATCCTAGCAACCATTTTATGAGGGCAGCACTATTTTTGACGGGACAAGACAGACGGGGCACCTCACAGCAGGCTGGGATTTCCTCCTGGCCTGTCTCACTTCGGAGTCTTGTCACTTCTAACTTGGACTCACACCCAGGTCATCTCGCCCCACTGGGCCACCTTCTTGCAAAGCCACACCTATCGGGGTCCCCGCTAGCTGCCCACACCCATCAACACATTGGATGACATCACAGATGGTGGGAGTGCACCTCCCTGCCCCCAAGGGCCAGGCCCACTGCCTTCCTCTGTGAGTCATTTCTAGAACTCTTACAGAGCACGGGGAGACTCTTCCTTACGTCCTGCCTTCAAAGGCTATCACCTTTTTCCTGGGCATCAGGACAATTTCCTTAGCTAGATTCAGCATTCCTCGAGTGCAAGAATGGTGTCTTCTATTTCTTCCAAAAAAAAATCACTGACTCTTAGGGTTGGAAAGAGTCCTCAGAGATCTGTCCAACGTAGTCATGTTCAGGGAAGGAATGGAGGCTCAGTGAGGTTAAACGGTCCGGCGGAGGTCCTGCAGCCAGGGAGCACCATAGTCTCCCGCTCCTGACGGACAGGCACAATAAATCCTGCGCCCCTTGCGCTGAACTGATGTATTCTGCTAGAGTGAGGAAGAGGAGAGGCCACCAAGCAATGACTGAAAGGCCAACCTCAGTGGTCCCATCCCTGTTGCATGTCACCCCTCACCCCCGCCTACTCTTCCACCTGCGCTGTCAGCCATGCTCAGGATGGGGAGTGCCAGGCACAGCCAGGCGCTGCCTTAGAGGAAAGGAATCAAAGTGTCTTCCCCGGTTGGGGCCAGTCCTGCAGGGCTTCCACGGACACACAGCCTGACCTGGGCACGGGGCTCCCTGTAGGCCATCCCGAGCCCCTTGTGTGCCTTGCGCACCTGCCTACAACCCCCCCACCCACCACAGACCAGGCAGAGGAGGCCCTAGGGCGCATGGCCGGCTTGCTCCCCATGGGGCTCCTGGCCCGGCTTACCATCACCCCGGCTGTCAGGCCTGCCACCCAGATGGTGCCTGGGACCTGAGGCCCCACTTGAAGGAGGGGGGAAGCCCACCTCCACCGGCCACGTGCAGGGGCAAGTGCTGCTGGCCCTGAATGGCACTTTCTCCAGTGGCCTGAGCCCCTGAGCCCAGCAGACTTGGGGTAGGGCAGTCCGATGGAGGAGGTAGGATTGTATACAGAAAACTTTGCAAGGTAGGGTGGGCACGGATTTAAGAAATGGTTCAATTAATACAGATTTTAGGCCTCCCTCTTCCTCACCTGCTCCCCAAGCTAAAATTACTTTACATCAAGAATAATAGATACATTCATTAAGCATGGCCTTCCAGCTTGAAATTGTGCTCGCCTGCAGTTAACTTGGTTTTTTAGAGTTCACACTTCTGGCTCATGGTGAGCATCTAGGGAATATTTGATGAAGAAATGAATTTATTCCTCAAAGCAACCCTACAGTCATCCCCAACTGACAGGAGACAGAAGTTGTGGGAGCTACACATGGGCCCATCTCTCTCCAATCAGGAGTTCCCTTGATGTGAATTTTTACTCTATCCGCACAATAGGGGGGTTTAATGAAAACATACTTAATGTATCTATCTGTTTTTCTCCTTCCTATCTTCCTCCCTTCCTCCCTCCCTCCCTCCCTCCCCCCCTTCCTCCTTCTGCCCCTTCCCTCTTCCCTCTCTTCCGCGGCCGCTGCAGAATCCCTGGGAAAGAAAAAGCCATCTCTTCATCTGTAGCTCACCTCCCTTGTGAAAGACACGGACATTTTACAAAAACCAGGGTGAACACACATTGTGCTAAGCATGATTCTAAGCACCTAACATAAATTAACTAATTTAATCATTACAACAAACCCATGAGGAAGTGACTCATTATCATCTCTATTTTGCAGATAAGGAAAGGAAGACACGGAGAAGTTAAGAAACTTGCCCCAAGTCACACAACTGTTAAGTGACAGGGAACTGGACACAGAGGTTGGTCTCCAAAGTCTATTAAGCTTTATGCTACCCCACCTCTCAGGGCTCATCTTCCCTCCAGAGCACGAGGAAGCACTGTGTGTGTGTGTGTGTGTGTGTGTGTGTGTGTGTTTGAAAGGTCAAGGTGAAATTATAGTCCTGCAAGTCAGGGAGGAGGTGCGGAGGGGCTGGTTGTGTGAGTGGCAGGGCACCCTAAGGCACAGTGTTCAGTGGGGATTGCTGCGTGGAAAGCTTTGAGGGTTGGGAACGAGGGCAGTGAGTGTGGGACCCCTGGCGAAGAGCAGAGAGGGAGGTTGCTGGCAGTCACCACCTTGGCACGGGCTCCACAGACAGGGGCAGCCCATCATCCAGTCACTCAACAGCCTTTAGTTGGAGGCAGATCCTGTCGGAGTGCAGGATGCAGCAGCGAACAAAGCAGCCCCAAGTCCCTTCTCTCACTGAGTTTACATCTTAGAGGAGGGAGACAGACGATACAGACATAAATGCATTTATGAGAAATCATACTAAGGGCCATGCAGAAGAATAAAGCTGGTAAGGGGGCCGAGAGAGAGAGAGAGAGAGAGACAGAGAGGGGTGGTAGACACTATTACATATAGGGTGGTCAGAGAAGGCTCCACTGAGAATGTTGCATTGAATATGGACATATAGGACTTGAGGGAATGAGCCATGTGGATATTTGGAAAGGAGTATTCCAGACACAAAGGACCAGACCATGTAACCACTTGCAGAACATTGCAAAGTCTTTGCATTTTACTCTGTGATGAGAAACTATTGGAAAGTTTCAAGCATAGATATAATCTGACGTTTGATTTAAAAGAATTACTTTGGCTGCTGTGAGAAGAATAGATTTAGAAGATAAGGATGGAAGTGAAGCAGATAGACCCTTTATGCAATGATCCAAGCAAAAATATATATGCTGGTGACCTGGACTAAGGTGGCAGTAGAAGAAGAGGTGAGGAATTATATTTCTAAGCAGGAGACAATCCTATTTGCAGATGGATTGAATATGGGATTGGGGGGGAGAGGGAGAAAGGGAGAAAGAGGAGGAGGGAGGGAGAGGAGGGGGAGAGAGAGGGAGAGAGAGAGATTGACTGAGGAGTCAAAATGACTCTAAGGTTTTAGCCTGTGAAACAGGGCAATGAAGCTGTCACTTGCTGAGATAGGAAAGAATGAGGTTGGAGCTGATTTGGTGGGGAGAGGAATGATCAGGTTTTGGACATATTAAATTGTAGATATCTGTTCAGCATGTGAGTGGAGATGTCAAATAGGCAGTCAGCTATAGGGGTCTGAGTTGAAGGGAGAAGTTAGAACTGGAGATTGCTTTGGAAATTATCAATGCGGATTGATGGTCTGTGGAGCTGTGGGGCCTGCTGAGCTCATCTAGACAAGGAGTGAAGATAGAGAAGAGGTCCAAAGATGGAGGCCTGGGGTACTCTGATTTTAGAGTTAGAGAAGATGAGGAGGAATTGGCAGAGTCACAGAGAAGCAGAGGCCAGGGAAGGGGAAGAGCAAGCCAGAAAAGTGGAAAGAAAGAAAGTTTTTTGGGAAGAGAGAGAAATTGACTGTGTCAAATGTTGCTGATTGTTTGAGTAAGATGAAGACAGAAAAAATTACCATAGGATTTTGCAACTAGCAGCTCGTGGGTATCACTGAAATGATGGGTGAGGGACCTGTGACCTTCCCCCCAATTTCTGATCTCTGTAAGCCCCATGTTTCTTGTGTGATGCAGGGGGCAAGAATAAACCTGGAATATTTCTCTGATTTGGCAACTCTTGATCCTTTTGAGTGCAGGGCATGTTGTAGGTTTAATTTATTTTAGGACGCTAAAGAAATGTGGCATTTTCTGTACTCCAGGGGGTCACAGAACAGTCTACATCAGTTGCAATGAGATTTACTTCAATGCACCTTTTGTTTATGGAGATTGAATTGTGGGTCATGTCTGTTGGGGGTGGAAATGGAAGACAGAAGTAAAGGCAAAGGAAGGGTAGAGGTTTTGCAATGAAGTTGTGGGAGTAATAATGAAAAATGAAAGCAGAGCCCATTTGGTCTTTGGAGTCATACTAATGCCATATTGGGGAGGAGGATGGAGGCACTTGTAAAAGAAAGTCCGTGACATGTACTTGGTACAAAGCTATCATAACAGAGCTAAAAGTCTTTAACTTTGAGTACCAGAGAGAAAATTAAGAAATACCTACTCAGCTATGTCACCCAGTTAGGTAAAAGTTACACCATCCTTTTTCCATCACCAATATCCCAATTATACCACAAGTTTGGGACCACAATTAAAACCAGGAGAACAGACCCCAGAGGCAAAAACCAGTCAACAAGTCTGAGTCACAAAATTAGAAAAGCATTGAACATTTGGAAAGAGAATCCATTGGAGGAGGGGAGTTTTATATTATGTGCATTACCTACAACAAAGCAAAATAAATGAAATTACAGAGTAGGGAGGTCCGGAAAAGTCTCTTGAGAGCAAGGGATGGTACATAGAAATTTGTTCATTCATTCAATTTGGTTTTGGAAAACCACCCACATGCCGGGCCCTGGGGATAGATAACAGGACACGGTGGGTGTGATCCCTGTCCTCACACCATTTACAATCAGTACAGCTGAAGTAATAGGCAATCATGTCCTAGTGTGATAAATAACGTGAGAGGAGAAATACAGGCAACTTGTGTCATAGACAAGGGACATCTCACCAAATGTAGGAGCTTTTGAGGAAGCTTCTGAGATAAAACAATGTCTAAGCTGAGTCCTATAGATGAGCTGAATAAAGTCCTTTCTGGGCACCTATGGTATGGGAGGAGAGACAGTACAGTGGGCACTGGGTTCTGTTGTCTGGGTTCAAATCTGGGCTCTGCCACTAGCTGTGGAACTTGGGGTAGCTAGTCATCTTTGTTTGCCTCAACTTTCTCATGGTACAATACTGCTATCTATTTCAAGGAATCATTACAGTGATTAAATAAAGTCTGTAAAGCATTAAGTTCGGCACCTAAACATAGCTAAGGAGTTGAGTAAAATGTCAACAATATCTTCTCAATTTAAAATTTTGTTTCAGGGGTGCCTGGTGGCTCAGTTGGTTGAGCGACTGCCTTCGGCTCAGGTCATGACCCTGGAGTCCCGGGATTGAGCCCCACATTGGGCTCCCTGCTCAGCAGGTAGTCTGCTTCTCCTTCTGACCCTCCTCCCTCTCATGCTCTCTCTCTCTCATTCTTTCTCTCTCAAATAAATAAATAAAATCTTTAAAAAAAATTTTTTTTAAATAAAAAAAATTTTTGTTTCATAGCTTTGGATGTAAAAATATATCTCTAAGGGCTTTACTAACTTCATTCAAAACTCTATCTTCCTCACAACGTTTTACGTTCCTCAATAGCAAATGCACCTGCTGCCGGGTCTGCAGCTCTGCTCTTGAGGTGCAGCAACGACAAGGAGAAGCATCAGGATTGGATGTGGAAAGGTTACTCGAGGGTGGAGGGCACCATCTTCAGTCCCTGAAGGCGGAATACATCACAGGACCCTGGGCCAACCAGAAACACTTGCAAAAGAGAAGAGCTCGCAGGGTCACTGTGACTGAAGAGTACTGGCCAGGATTCTTTTTATTAAGAATTCTTTTTTATTGAGATATAATTCAGATACCATAAAATTTGTCCTTTAAAAGTCTACAATTCAGTGGTTTTTAGTATTTTACAAGGTTGTGCAATCATCACCACTATCTGACTCCAGAGCATCTTTTATCTTTTATCACCTCTAACAATAAACCACTTGCCAGGTTTTTGACTGGTGCACGTCTGTGCCAGTGTTGTTAATGTAGAAATAGAGTATACTGTGATCAAGAAATTTGTAAACAGCACCGGACTGGAATTGTCAAGCTCATTTCCAGGGATTTCCTGCCCCTTGTCCCCCAGCCCCTGCATGCTCGCTCTAGATCTTCAAACTCTACTGACCCAGAAGAACTGTCACACAGCAACACTGTGTTCCATTCTAACGTGTGTGTTTATTATATATATATATATATATATATATATATATATATGTGGATTAGTGGGTAGCTGTTATCTAGAATTAACTAGATTCTAGTTCCTCTTGTCAACTTTTCCTCCACCCTATCTAACCCCCATGTATAGAAGAGGGAGAATCGTACCAGCAGCACCTGTCGGCTCCTTTTTGCTGTCCTCCTGAACATCTTTCCTGGGGTGTTTCACAGGACCCTGGGTTGAACTTGTCCAGAATGGAACTGATTAACTTCTACCCAAACCAGCCACTCTCCCAGGGTCCTTTATCTCAGTGAATAGGTGAATATAACCACCAGCCATTTGGTTATTCAAACCAGAAACCCAGGTATCATTTGTGACTCCTGTCTCTCCCCATCTCTCCAAAATCACTGAGTCCTCTTAATTCTGCTCCCACAGTCACTCTTGAACCTGTCTACCAACTTCATCTCCGCGGTGGCCAACTACCCCGGTTCAGAGAACCCTCATCTCTGGCCTGATTTACATAATCAACTCCTACCCGGTCACCCTATTCCCAGTTCTGTCCCTCCTTCCTTTCTGTCTTTCACATTTTGTGAGATGCAAATCTGAGTGTGCCGCCTCCCTGCTTTAAATCCACTGTGGCTCCAAGTTGCTGTCAGGATAAAGTCCATATTCCTTCATTTGGTTTAGAAGGCCTGACCTGATCAGGTCCCCACACCCACTCCAGCCTTCTCTCTCTCTCTGTTCTCCCCACACCATGCCTCATCCCCTCTGTTGACAATTGTGCTATTCCTCACACAGGTATCTTGCTTTCCAGTCTTACACATACTGTTCCCTTTGCCCTGGAACATTCTTCCTGCCCTCCCTCCACTTCTCTCCAGCCACCTTCATCAAGATGACCCCTATGCAAACTTTAGTTCTGGGCTTAGTTGTTGCTTTTCCTGGGAAGCCTTCCTTGAACTCCTTCTATGTGTTCCCAGAGTTTGAGCCCTTCTTCCATAGCATGGAGGGTCATACTGTTTACTCTTCCATGGAGCCCCATGATAATGCTCATCAGCATATCCCCAGCGCTTCAGCAGTGCCTGGAACACGATGGGCACTCCCCAATATTTGATGAGTGAACAAAAGAAGGCAGCCCCCAGTCCCGAACAAGCTAGAAGAGAAGGGAGTTTCTCGGTGCCAACCTTTCTAATCTTCCCTTTAAGCCATCCCTGCATTGTGGCTGCCTGATATCCCAACCTTCTCTTTGGGCTCTTGAAGATCTCAAGATCTCTAAAAAATCAAAAGAATGACTGTTTAATGGTATAATGTCCGAATTTATGACCGCTAACAGAGGAGCAAATTTCAAGGGCGGGAATTCTTTATTGCTCCTCTCAAATCATCCCGCATAGTTGAATTCTCACTCCAGGGTTGAACTCTGGCCACATTTCTCCTTGTTAAGAATTTTATAGGAATGGGAAGTTAGTGTTTAATGGGTGCAGAGTTTCAGCTGGGGAAGATGAAACAATTCTGGAGATGGATGGTGATGATGGTTGCACAACAGTATGAATGTACTGAATGCCTCAGAACTGTACACTTAAAAGTGGTTACAACAGTAAACTTTATGCTTTGTATATTTTGTTAAAATTAAAAATAATTCATAGGCTGTGGTTATGGTAGTTTATGATCACACAAGTCTCAGTTTGAATCCTAGTTTGGTCCTACAAGCTGTGGGATCTTAGCAAGTAGCTGAATTTCTGCATCTGTAAAATGGGTATGATTATTCATTTAACAAATATTTATTAAGCCTCTATCTTGAGAGAGGTAGACTAGCATCATGGTTGAAACTAGAGCCTGGAATTGAATCTAGCTATAGGAGAATGGGCAAGACAGTGTTTTTTTTCCATGCCTCAGCTGCATCATCCGGAAAGTGGAGATAGTAGTTTGTTTGGTTTTGTTTTATTTTGAAGTCATAGGGTTGTTGTGAGAAATAACTAAGTTAATGTATGGAAATTGAACAGGGTCTGGCAAAAGCTAAGTGCTGATTATTACTATTACTATTTGCTTGAGTTAGTGTGTTAAAGCACTCAGAACAGTAGCTGGTACGAGCATTATTTATAATCACTATATGTTATTATATCCCAGTTCTAGAAACTGGAGATAGAGCAGTGAACCATTTAGTGAGGGAAATGGACAATAAAAAGAGAAAGTAAAGTATGGCAGATAGCATTGAATACCTGCCTCACTTTATTGTAGTGAAATTGCATGACATAATAGATGTAAAGTGGCTCATGGAGTCAGAACCCGGCTCACACTGGCACTTAATAAATGTTAACTATCCTCTCCTCCTCCAGCTCTTTCTGTCTTTCCCCTCTCATTTTTGGAGAGAACCCAGTGAGAGGACAGACAGTCTCTGGACCCAGGGGAGCCCAAGCCCATCAGCTGAGCACGTGAAAGGAGAACCTCAGGCCAGGGCTTTGCAAGGTTGGTGGCGATTTCCGTGGCAGATAGTTTTTCTTGCCACTTTAGAGGAAATATGAATCATCTGTTGTTTGGCTTCCATTTCCTGGGAGGCTGCAGACCCAGGAAATCTGTGGTTTGAGCATCTGTGCAGAGATAAAATGAAATGGCTATTGGTGGTGAAGTGTGTTGCTAGGACCACTGACAATCAACTCTTGAGCCAGATGACTCATCTTGAGCTGGCTCCTCAGCCCTCTGATTGCATTCAGCTCATGAAATGAGTTGCATTTCCAGGCATAGGGTGATTCTTCCTTAGCTGTGCTGGGTGAAAGAGCACATCTGGCCCAGGCTGGGGCAGGGATAACAGGGGTCCAGCCTGTGTTCTTAGCTCCATTTTACATAGGATGGAAAGGAGGCCCAGGGACACCAACCACTGTGTGGATGGGACAGTCAACGAGTGGTAGAGTTGGAAAAGCCTCTCCAAATTGCTCCACCCCACGTCAGGTTATTTCCCCAACCATTGAGTAGATTCCAGCACAACAGCACCATTGGTTTTACTACAACCTGGCCCGTACCCGCCTAGTTAAAGTCCACTTATTTGACAGAGCTGTACTCTCGTGTAACAAAACAGTTGGGTCCATCTCATGGAGTTCTTGAAAGTAGAGTTAACCAGTTGTTAGAAAAAGAGAGGGAGAGATTGTCACGAATGATATATGCTAAAATAAGAACATTCACCAAGTGTTTCTGTATCATTCTTCCCTCTGTGTCCCCCTTTTCCTTTAGACATTTCCTTTGAACCAAGGAAATCCTCAAGAACATCCGTTTAAAATGAAGACAGAATGGCCCTCCATGATGGAGGGATTGGACTTAATTATACACACCACATTGGGGTGATCGGGTCCTCTCAAGGATGGTAAACCCCAGCACAGGATAAAGAGCATGGGGGAGTTCTGACACAAATACCGCAAAAGTTGACATCTCTTTAATCTCAATGGTGGGTACCTGGATGTCTCTTACTTGATTTTGCACCTTTATGTATGTTGGCAATGTTTCATACTATAACAGCATGGAATTTGAAGTCAGAAAATCTGAGCTCAAATTCCACCTCCTTGGACATGTCATCCAATTTCTCAGTGTGTTTATCTGTAAAATGTGGATAACAATAAGTAATTAACAGGTTAGTTACGACGATCAAGCAAGATAAAGCAGTTAAAGCATTCTGTAAATTTCAAGCCATTACATAAATGTTATTAACAGTAATGACAGTAGCAACAATAGTAATGGGATGACTCACTACGGAGTAAATGACCCTCACTGAAAGAATTTAAGCAGAGGATGGTGTTCATGACCATGAATGAGGTGACCATGAATGATGGTGACCGTGACAAGAATGGGGACTCCTGTTATCCTATTGGTAAAGAGATTAGACTGGTGACATCTTTTGTATCTTTGAAATTCCATGATAGTCTTGACCCAAAGCTGAAAACTCAAAGACCCAGGCCAGGCAGAAAACAGTTGAGTGAAGTGGGTGAAGCTTGTAGTTGGGGATAGCTGAGTGGTGGAGACCTTGGAAGAAGTTTCATTCAAAGGCGGTAGCCATGACTTAGATCCAGCCAATAATTACTAGAATTCCACAGTTATGTGGGCCCCTGTTGCTACATATTCATGTCTATATCTATCCACACACCCATGTATATGCAGGTATATGTCTATATGTGCGTATTTTTTTAAACAATTTAATGTTTTTTTGTATATTCACAGAGTGGTGCAGCCATTGCCACAATCAGTTCTAGAACATTTTCGTCACTCCAAAAAGAGACCCATTACCCATTAGCAGCCACTCCTATTCCTGCTCTCTCCTAGCCCCATGCAACCACTAATCTACTTTCCATGGCTACAGGTTGGCCTATCCTGGACATTTCATATGAATGGAATCATTTAATGTTGGGCCTTTTGTGACTTGTTCTTTCACTTATTTTTCAAGGTTCATCCATGTTACAGCATGTATCAGCACTTCATTCCTTTTTATGGCTGAATAATATTCCATTCTAGGGATTGTACGGATTATATGGATCTACCACATTTCATTTACCATTCATCAGTTGATGGATATTTGGACTGTCTCTGCTTTTGGGGTATTATGAATAATGCCACTATGATCATTCACATACAAATTTTCACATAGACAGATGTTTTCATTTCTCTTGGGTATATACCTAGAGGCTACCAGATATTTCAATTTTTCAACAGAAGCAGAACCAACAGAACCCTTTTTCTCCCTCCCTCCCACTTTCTCTTTCTGTATGTGTGTGTGTATGAGCACACAATTTAAAAATATTGACTCAACTTAAAAAAAAAAATCAGGTGGGCCAAACACAAAATGTATTCAGGGACTAGTTTTTAAGTTTGGCATTGACCTTGCTTGTTTTGTCTGCAAAAAGGAACATGTGAACCAGCTGACCCTGCCCCCTCATAGATCCTTTCAGCTTTTAAACTTCACTTTCCTAGGATTTTATTAAACTCTCACATACATATGCATTCTTTTATAAATAAAAAACACTTTTGATTTCTCGAGGGATTTGGAAGTGACCTACAATACCAACCTAATATGCCAGTTAAAAATCAGTTCAGAAGGAGAACTCATAATTGCACTGGGAACCTGAACTGAGAGGGTTGATAGGAGACCAAAATTTTGTTCCTAGCTTCCTGGTAGGTGTATGCATAAATGCAGTTAAGGAGGGTGTGCAAAGCTAGGGCAATGGATATGTTTTGGGACCACTGGTAATAGTTTAGAAAGACGTTTTTTGTGCTTTTTTTGTGTGCTCAGTTTTGAAAGACACAATCCCTACTCTAAGGAGCTCATGTCTCTAGGGAGACACACAGGTCCACACAATTAGACTCCAGTGAACTAAATGAAAAGTAACTTTGGTAGTTCAGAGAAGTACTTTCAAGTGTGGTGGGGGTGGCTGGGGGTCCACAGGATCAGAAAACAATGGACTGGGGTTGGTTAATTGATGAACTCCCAAAAGGTATGTGATCCAGCTACTCGATCACTAAAAGCTCTATGGCATTAGACAAGGTATTTCATCTTAGTGAAATTAGTTTCCTCATCTGTCAGTGGAGAAAAGATAATACCTGCTGTGTAGGTCATTTTTCTTTTCCTTTTTCATTTTTTTTAAAAGGCTTATTTGTTTTATATAGAGAGAGAGTGTGAGCATGGGGGAGGAGGAGTGGGGAGGGGCAGAGGGAGAGGGAGAGAGAGAATCTCAAGCAGACTCCATGCTGAGCATGGAGCTGGCCACGGGGCTTGACCTCATGACCCTGATCACCACCTGAGCTGAAACCAAGAATGGTACACTCAACCAAGTGCACCACACAGGAACCCTGATTGTTCTTTTTTATGAAAGAAACAAAGTGCTTAACATAATGCCTGGCATGCTGTGGTACCCAATAGGTATAGATTATTGTTATTATATCAGTGTCCCTTAGTGTTTTCTCATCTGGGCTGTGTGTGTGTGTGTGTGTGTGTGTGTGTGTGTGTGTGTGTGTGTAGGGGGAGGGGTGGCTATAACCTGAGGCTGAATCCTCTGGGAATGTCTCTTACCTGGGGCTGCAGATGGTAGTAGGTTCACGGGACTGAGCATCACAGTGTCGGTGGTCCAGTGGAAAAGACCAAAGCCAAAAAGCCAGAAAACAGAAGTTGGTAGTTCAGTATCCAGCCAGGAAATCAGAGAAATCAGAGATAGATGACATAGGAAACCACAGCTCAAAGGTAAATAGGGTGGATGTTCTGGACTCACACCTGTATGTCTATTACTGTGTCTTTGCCGGTGATGCTGGGAAACAATCAGATCTCTCCTTGAGTCAGGGAAGGAGGGGACAGCATTAGCCTGATGGAAAAGGGAGCAGATGTTGCCCTAGGTGAAGAAAGCAGGATGTGCAGGTACGGAGGCTTGAGAGAACCTGCCACGTTTCAGAGCGATGAGCAGCATGGTAGGGCTGGAGTCTGGCAGAGCTTGGGAGAGAGACGCCGGGTGAGTTTGGGAGACCATGAGGGGAGGCCAATCACGAGGGGCGCTTGGCTCTCACGCTTAGCAATCTGTTCTTCATTCTCAGTGTAGTGGGAGTCAGGGAAGGAGTTGGAGGAGAGGAATGACACTGTCAGATTTCTGGAGTGAAAACTCCCTCTGGCTGCTGTGTGGAGCTTGAGATGCAGGAAGACCGTCTGACAGCGGAATTAGCAATTATGTAAGAGCAGAGAAGGTGCTTCCTTTGAGCACGGGGTAATAGTTACATGAATTATTACCGCAGCAATTATAATAATGCCAATGGTCTGGGAGCAAGTTCACTGGTAGAGTCAGGGCTCAAACCCAGCAGGAAATGTTCGGAAAGGGAAAGTTTTGAAAAGTCTTCAAGCAAAAATTGATACTGAAGCAAAGGAGGGGAAAGTTTCATAAAAAGAACCACCAAAGTCAATTTTGTAAAAGTAAAAATGAGAATCTCCATGGATAATCTTCACTTATTCTAAAGCGGAGACAAGAGGCAAGAACAGAAACAAGAACCTATTTGTTGTTTCTTAGCTGCTCAAACGTATTTCCCGGCTTTATCTGGCAGCAAGCGTGGCGCTGCCATCAGCTTGTATACGATGGTTGGTCGATGCTCATGCCCTCCTCTGATTGATGCCCTTGCTTTGTGCTTTGGCGGTTGAATTAGTTTCCTATTGCTTCTGTAATAATACCACAAACATAGCGGCTTAGAACAACATAGATTTATTATTTTACGGTTGGAGAGGTCAGAAGTCTGACCTGGTCCTTATGTGGCTAAAATCAACATGTTGGGAGGGTTGTGCTCTTTTAGGCATGCTCTAGGGGAGGGCCTGTTTTCTTGCCTTTTCCTGCTTCTCGGGGCTGCTGCTGTTCTCTGCCTCATGGCCCCTTCCTTCATCTTCACAGTCAGCAGTCACTCACTCTGACCTCTGATTCCACGGTCAGGTCTCCCCTGACTCTCACTCTCCGGCCTCCCGTTCCCTGATACACCTTTTGAGGACACTGGGGTAATCCAGGACATTTTCTCCATCTCAAGATCCCTAACTCAATCACATCGGCAAAGGCCCTCCCGCCACGCACTCACAGGTCCCAGAGATTAGAATATGGATGTCCTTTGGGGAGGGCATTATTCTGCCTACCACCGGGGTTGCTATTACGGACCAGTAGTGGTTAATTATGGAATGGAAGTAATAATAAATGAACTCATTTGCCAGGAAGGCCAAGTGTGTGATGATTAAACTGAGCTCTGGGGCTAAGGCGCCCTTGGATGACATACTGCCTTCCCCAGCTGCCAGTCCTGTGGCCTCTGAGTATCCATTTCCTCCTCTGGTAATGGGGACGCTTATCAGACCAACCTCACAAAGTTGCTGTTTAAGGACCAATTAAGTGCTAGTATATGTCAATAACTTTGAATGGTGACTGGCACCTAGTAAGTGCCCATTAAATATTGGCCATTATTATCTGATGGATGGGTATCCTATAATCTTTTTATTCTTGTGGTTGAATCTGACTACTAACGGCAACATCTGTGCCTATGTGTGTGCGTGTGTGTGTTGGGGCAATTTGTGTATTTAAGAAAAGTCTGATTCCTCATCCCTAGGACTTATCATTAACTGGAAAGGAAAGTGCCTGACACCAGTTGAGCTGTCCAGGCTAATTAATGATGCTAACTCTTAAAAGATATAACTGGAATATTTTCTCGGACCACCAAGATTTCCATGATACATTGCATAAAACCTGAAGATAGAAATTTTAGGTTACATTTTTCAGATATTGTATATGCTATTCCATGAGGTTGTTGGAGCTGATTTTGATAAAAATCGTATCTTACCTACTTCTTATGAATAAATACTTAGGTCTTTGATACATGTTGGTTCGGTTAGTTTTAGTAGTATATGGATACATATTACTTTCTTATTAAATAACTTCATTAAACAAAAGTTTAGGCATGAGAACTAAGGAAATTAACAAAATTACTTCTGATTTTTGGACATAATTCTTATTTAATTATTCCCAAAGCCACATATCAGAGTTAGAAGCACACATTCACACAACTTACAGAAAGAGTATCATGCTTTCTATCACATTTCTGGCTCCACAAATAACATAATTTTGGGAAAATAGTGTGCTATTTTATTGCAAATCAAGTAATGAGAAACAGCATTGTTATCCTGTTTTACACTCATTATAAAATTAATTATATCTGATCTATATCAATGTAAACGTGGCTGCTTTTTAGTGATCTATTTTCTATGATGCATTCCATAATTTATTTCTCAGAGGTTTTTTTAATAATACTTTCCAAAATGATTATTAAGACACTCATTTAAGAAATAAAGTCACACTTTTAATGACAAGAAATGTACCTAACTTGGCTGATTTGTCTGATAATTGGGTTATATGACAGAATATTTTTCATCAGTTGAATGAGCCAAATCTGAATAAGATTTTGACAAAATTTTATTTAAAGCACCCCACAAGATAAAAACATTAAAGTAGTTCTACTCCAAAAGATGTAAATAAGTATTTTGATTTTCTCAACTCTTACTGAAACTAATTTAACAAAGTGCCTCTAAATGAAAAGATAGCAAGTAAAATAATAGTAATTTACAAGTCTTGGCCTTTTTGGTTATACTTCACAGAATGAGACATTAATGACTGAATAACAAATCCTTTCCCAAATTAGATGGTTTTCAATTATTTACTTTCAGTAAAATTGGAGAAAGACCTAATCAAAGGTATAGATGCTTACGAGTTATATTGTGTTTGGGGCATACGCTTAGGAAGGAGTTCAAAGAACTGAATGTCGGGAATAGCAATGATTCTAATCTTTTAATTAGATTAATTTTAATCTCTCTAATAGTAAGTGATAGTCATTCTTGAATATATTAACTAATTGGGGGAAATATCTCCACCCATCTCATTGAAATGCATTAAAATTACTTCTGAGATTATAATTACATATCAAAAGTTAAAATATATTGATGATGTTTTGATCAGTTGTATGCTGCTAGTACTTATGATACTTAAATCTCAAGGAACCTCTCTCTCTTTCTTTCTCCCTTCCTTCCTCCCTCCTTCCCTCTTCCTTCTTTCCTTCCTTCCTTCCTTCCTTTCTTTCTTTTTCTTTCTTTCTTCTTTCTTTCTTTCTTTCTTTCTTTCTTTCTTTCTTTCTTTCTTTCTTTCTTTCTTTTTCTTTCTTTCTTTCTCTTTCTTTCCTTCCTTCCTTCCTTCCTTCCTTCCTTCCTTCCTTCTTTCTTTCTTTCTTTTCTTTCTTTCCTTTTTTTTATATTTAGAGCCTAGTGGCCAGAGGAAACAATATTCCCATGTGTGTTGCAGAGAAGCACAACAGGATGATGAACGGAAGACTAACATACAAAAATTTTATTAGGATAAAATTCCGAGGAGGAAGACAAATAGAATAGCAGTTTAAGGAGATAAAAGAGAAATGTAGGATTTCTCAGTATGAAAGAAAAGCTTGTTTGTGTATATATTGTTTTAATTTTTATTTTCCATTTGTGTATTTTTTAAATGGGTAATGATGGGTGGCAAATTGCTAGGATATTTGCCGAGGTAATAACTCCATAGGATTTGTTTAAAATAGTGATGCAACTGTCTTCTTTTCAAATGTCAATTTTTATAGTGTATAATGTATCTTCTGCAATCATCTAATCTTAAAATTTTGATAAAGTTTAGGTAAATTAAGCATGTGTGCAGAGGTATAGTTTTCAAATTCATTTTTTTAAAAGATTTTATTTATTTATTTGACAGAGAGAGTGAGAGAGCACAAGCAGGGGGAGCGGCAGGCAGAGGGAGAGGGAGAAGCAGGCTTCCCACAGAGCAGGGAGCCCAATGCGGTGCTCGATCCCAGGACCCCGGGATCATGACCTGAGCCGAAAGCAGACACTTAACCAACTGAGCCACCCAAGCATCCCTCAAAATTCTTTTCTAGGGAGGAAAATTTTGAAGTCGGCTAACTTTGTTTCTGAGAACGATTGTTCGCTGGCCTGGGAAAGCAAACGGCCGGCTCTGGACCTGTGCATTTCCCTCCTCACTTCTTGGTTCATTGTTGAAGGGCTGCTCTGACCTCTGGGTGTCCTACTCAGGCTCACTCTGCAGGAAAGAGAGCATCAGATCCCAGGGTACAGGCAGCCAACTTTGCCCTTCAGGTCACTCTGCTTGATTTAATTAAACATGACTATTTTCTCCAAGTGTATTTTTCAAATCCGCAGAGAGCCCTCACTATGTACCAGGTACTGGTCTAACTGCTTTATAAATATTAACTCATTTAAGCCTCATGAAAACCCTCTGAGGTAGGTACTGCTATTTCCCCCATTTTACAGATGAGGAAACCAAGGCACGGAGAGATAAAGTTGCAAAAAAATGTTATGTAGCCAATAAATGATGGAACCAGGATTTCTTAGACATTGATCTCCTTTAAAAACAAACAAACCCAAAAGAGCAGAAAGAAATGATTCTTTTTTTTTTTTAAGATTTTATTTATTTATTCATGAGAGACAGAGAGAGAGACAAGCAGAGGCAGAGGGAGAAGCAGGCTCCCCGCAGAGCAGGGAGCCTGATGCGGGACTCGATCCCAGGACCCTGGGATCATGACCTGAGCCGAAGGCAGACGCTTAACCGACTGAGCCACCCAGGTGTCCCAGAAAGAAATGATTCTATGCTTTGTCCCCAAGTGGGCCACCACCAGAGGTTCCTTTCCCCCCCGAAGGCCTCGGAGTTCCTGCTCCCATGTCTATACCCAACACTGACCTGGATTACAAGGAGACTGGATTTACCTGTGAAGATCCTAAGAATCCAGTTTTGAGATGCAACAGAATTGAATTTCAGTGGCCTGTTTATTGACGCTGACTTCCACAGCCGTGAATCATCATAAAGATGTCTTATTCAGACAGGAAAGCGGGGTAATTAGTATTACAGGTCACTAGTAAAAGGCCTCAGAAAGCAGCAAACCACCCCAAGAAATTATTTTTCCTGGCCTCCTCCATCCGACCTCATAACTTCAGTTTCAGGGGTTTGGAGTGGGCAAAATGCGCTTACGGTTTCCTTTGCAGCAATGAGGAAAACAGATTACCGGGACAGCGGAGTGGAGGGGAGGGACTGTTTCCCTGCCATCTCCCGTGCCGTGTGCCAAATGACTTCCATTGCTCCTGCCATCTGACACAGGCAGAGGGTGTCAATAAAGGTTGCAAGAACTTTTGAGAGTGAAAAATACCTAGGGAAGTTTGCCACTTTGCAAAAGGAAAACCGCTTTAAAAATACAACTCTCTTCTGGAAAAAAAAAAATTCCCCCTCTCTCCCAAACACCATAATGATCTTAAAAAAAAAAAAAAGTCCTGCATTTATATGTAGATTGCCATCTCTTACTGTGCTTTCTGGCAAGGGAAAACTGCTTTGCGGGGGGCGGCGCCTGGGTGGCTCAATCGTTAAGCCTCTGCCTCTGGCTCAGGTCATGATCCCAGGGTCCTGGGATTGAGCCCAGCATCGGGCTCCCTGCTCGGCGGGAAGCCTGCTTCTCCCTCTCCCACACCCCCTGCTTGTGTTGCCTCGCTCGCTGTGTCTCTCTGTCAAATAAATAAATAAAATCTTAAAAAAAAAAAAAAGAAAATTACTTTGGGGCAACTCTGGGATATTTCAATGTTCTTAATATTATACGGGGCACTTCCGGGCTGTGGGCCAAACCCCCATTGCCACCTGTTTTGAGAATAGAAGCATCCTGGGTCGAGTCCTGAGAAGAAGGCTGTAGGGACCGGCCAGTTCCTACCCCACCACTAGCCAGCCTTAAGTTTGTCAGAAATATTTCCGAAAACCTCATTCTTCCCCCAGCCTCCAAAGATGAAATTGCCTTCTAGTTGCCTGAGTTGCTAGAAGCATCAGGAGATAGAATTGAAGTGAAAAAAAGCTTTGGTTTACAAGGGGTTATGCCAACGCCGGCTTGTGTTAGTGGCGTTAGGGAGACATATCTGCGTGTGATGAGCTAGACGGTTATTTTCTTAAAAGATTTATTTATTTTAGAGGGGGAGGGGCAGAGGCAGAGGAAGAGAGAGACTCTCAAGCAGACTCCCCGCTGACCACAGAGCCCCATGTAGGGCTCGATCTCACGACCCTGAGATCATGACCTGAGCTGAAACCAAGAGTTGGACACTTAACGGACTGAGCCACCCAGGCGCCCTGAGGTAGACAATTATTAATATGACCCTGTGCCCTGATTCCTGTAGAAAGGAATTAAATAATAAAAAGTTGGGAGGTTGGAAGAGGCGAGGGGAGAGAATTGTCTTTGTAGTCTAGGGGTTTAGAGGGAAGAAAGGAAGTAGCTGCCGTGAGTAGGGGAGAATTAGGCTTATCCGTGTGGCTGGAGGGCTATGATTTGGGTCCTCTTTAAGTTTGCTTGGGAAGACGCAAGTCAGAGATTACAATATTTTTGAAAATCCCCTATGGCTATTTGGACTGTGCTTTTTTGCACGTGACCTCATGGGCCAACACCGGTCTGGCCATCTGAACTCCCAGAGCTCCAGGAGAATCAGGAGAGAAATCTTAGCAGTAATTCATAACACATTTCTCCAGTGATAAGTGTTGAGGGTCCCAGCGCAGAGATGGTCATTGTTCACGCTGGGCTGTTTGGTACTGAGGAAAATGGGGAGGAGGGAAAGAGATGAGAGCGGTGTCTATGGTCTGGGTTTTCCACCAAATTCACGTGAAGTCCTAACCCTCGGTACCTCAGAATGTGCCTGTGTTTGGAGACAGGGCCTTGAAAAAGGAAATCAAGTTAACTGAGGCTATTTGGGTGGGCTTTAATTCAATCCGACTGTGTCCTTAGGAGAAGAGGAAGGCGGGATGCCAGCGGAAAGGTCATGGGAGGGCACACTGAGAAGGAGACCCTCTTCCAGCCAAGGGGAGAGGCCTCAGGAGAAACCAAGCTTGCCGACACCTTGCTCTTGGGCTTCCAGCCTCCAAAACTGTGAGAAAATAAGTTTCTGTTGTGTAAGCCCCGCAGTCTGTGGTATTTTGTTATGGCGGTCCCAGCAAGTTAATAACACCATGGCACCCATCTCCTTCTGGTACTGGAAATGTCAATGGCTCTCACTGACTATAAATATAGTGTAATTCTTTAGCATGCCTGGCATTTAGTACTTCCGACTCTCGTGACTGTCTCCAGCCCACTTACCTCACTTCATCAGAATTTCTCGCTCTGCCCCCTGGGATCATCTCAACTCCTTTGCGATATTGTTTCCTTCCTATCTCTACGGGTGGAACTCTTACTGGGTCTTCAAGGCTCAGGTCAAAGACCACCATCTCTTTGACCTTCCTCATTCACTTTGCTTCTAGTACAATACTCCCCCCTTATCCACGGGGGATACTTTCCAAGACCCCCAGTGGATGCCTGAAACCCTATAGATACCATGCTTCTCCTATACAAACGGACTGTGGTAAAGTTTAATTTAGGCACAGGGAGAGATGAAGAACAACGACTAATAATAATAAAATGGAGCAATTATAACCGTATACTGTAATAAAAGTTATGTGAATGTGGTTTCTCGCTTTCTCTCTCAAAATACCTGATAGTACCATACTCAACCTTCTTCTTGGGATGATGGGAGAGGATGAAATGCCTACACGATGAGCTGAAGTGAGGTGACAGGTGTAGGCACTTGGGACATAGCGTGAGGCTATTATTGACCTTCTGATGACTTGTCAGAAGGAAGATCTTCTGTCTCCCAACCACAGTTGACTGCAGGTAACTGAAAACTCAGAAACTGAAACCTTGGAAAGTGGGGGACTAATCTCCTACTTAAGGTTAGGAGAACACATACCCTCTGGATGCAGATGACCTGGGTTTTGAATTCTAGCTCTGCTACTTATGAGCTGTGTGACCTTGGGCAAATTACTTAATGTCTCTGAGCCTCATCCTCTCCCCTGTGCATGGGAATAACAGTAGTCCCATTACACAGAAGTTGAGAAGAGTAAGTAAAATAATGCCTGTAAATCTCACTGTAAATGTCTAATGTACACCATTTATTTTCTTATTACTCCAACCTTATTATTCTTAACATTTTCCAATACTTATTCTTATTTAATTTTTCCTTATTTCTTAAAGCTTTCAAAATATATTACCTGTTTCATAATAAAACAACACTTGGGTGTTCTTATAAAAATTTTAATTTTGTTGAAAATTCTGATTATGGAAGCCACACATGCTCATTGTAAAAATGTCATTAGAGACAGAAAAACAAGAGGGGAAAAAAATCATTTATAGTCCTGCTGTCCAGGATCTACTGTTAACACTTTGATGTATCACCTTCCATCTTTTTCCTATGTGTTAAATGCATGATTTGGAACAAGATCATATTCAACATATTTATGTAAAGTGCTTTTTTCATAAGGGTAGATATTTCTCCATATTAACAAATAAAGTCTGCATCAGAGGTCCACACTGGTGGCTTGTTCTGATCCAGCTCATGGGTATGTTTTGTTTAGTTTGCATAGTGTTAACAATTTTTTTCAGCCAGCTTAAAAAGAAATGGGGATATTTTACAGAAAAATCGCATTCTCCTGCTTTGGAAAATCTGAGGCTATAGCCACACTGGGCCCACAGTCCAGAAAGCCGGTTACTGGCTAGAAGTGAGTACTGCTTTTACCTTGCTCTCCTGGCCCGTGTCCATCCCTGGTCTCCACTGCCATTTGTGATGGGCATGTAGCATTTTCTGGCTATTTGTGACCAGATCTATTCTCCTCAGTGAGAATCAGCAATTTGAGGGCAGGGTCTATTGTACTTCATCTTTTATCCTTGGGTCCTCGGCACCTCCCACTTACAAAGCTTTTAATAACTGCGATACCTAAATACTTGAATGGAGACACTCATTTGTGACATTTTGCATATTCTTATTACTCTTGGAGTGCATGGAGGATTCTGAACCCCGCCGGAGCCCTGGGCTGCTCCTGTCCCTCGAAAGTTCCCGCAGCTGGACCCAAAGTGGGGCTCCCTCCACCCTGGTCACTTTGAGGAATCTGACGTCTTTCTTCCTGGAGGAGGAGTCTTAGAAGCTTTCAAGTAATTGGTTCGCCTCCCACTAAAACGCAGCCAGATGCCAAGCAGAAGATGACAGCTCTTGAATAACACCATTAAGCCTTTCCAAAGATCTGACATTGGGAGAAAGCAAAAAAAGAGAAGTCCGTCCCCAGCTACCCGTGGTGGCACTTGCTTTTTTGTCTCTCTCCCCTGTCTTCTAAGCCCTGCGACGCGGGGTGCCCTCTGCACGGTTCCTGGTGGGTGTTGGTGCTCAAATTAGAAGCTGGATTTCAGGGACCGCTGGAATGTTCTCTTGTTGCTCCTCCCTGAAGGCTGCACGTGAGGCCCCACCACAGGATGTGAGCGGGCCCCTTTAATCCGACGCCAGAGTTTGGGCTTCTAAAACCTGATCCTCCAAAGTTTGGACTTATATAACTTATTTGTTTATTTTTAAGCCAGCCCCGTCCAAGTTGAGAACACTTAAGACTCCCTTTTGGAAAAAATTTGGAACCCAACATTATCATTAACTGAATCAGCAAGCAATGGTTCTGTAAAAATACCAAGCGGCACAGTTCTGAGGACTTTTATTGTCACGTTCCCAGCGGCATTACATCGTGCGGTGCTTTCTCTGAGAATGTTTCCTGGGATTTTCTCTCTCTCTGTTTCTATCTCTCTGTTTCTGTCTCTGTCTCTCTCTTACAAACCACGGCCCGAGTCTACAGGGGATTGGAACTCCCGGCTGTGAAGAAGCCCCCTTCATTTGACAAGGGACTAGGTAGTCCTTGCTCAATACTCGACCACAGTGTTTCTCCAACTAGTTCAGTTGGTGGGGCCTCTGGAAGACATGGGGCCCTTTGTCGAGCATGGCAAAAACAGAAAACATGATAAGACACATATCTTTGGGTCAAATATCGGATGCCACTTTATATTAGATTTTAGACATAAGGGAACAGGTGCCGAGGGTCTGATAAAAAAATGTATGTGAGGAAGATGTTCACTGCTATGTTACTTCTATTAGGGAAAAACCTTGGAAACACTCTGTATCTTTAGCAGCAGGAGAATAATTAAATAAATTATGCCATTTTCAATGTATCTGTTAATGGGTCATCAAAGTCATGAAGATTCTTTGAAGAGTTTTTAATGATGTGAGGGAAGTTATAATTTGTTAGGTTAGAAAAAGTGGAATACAAAGTCATAGATGAAGTATAAGGCCAATTATGTTTATTATATGGACAGAGATCCTTGGGAAATTCACCGCAATTTTAGGAGAGGTTCTCTCTCAGCATGAGGAGATTATGGGTAGTTTTTGTTTCTTTATACTTTTTAGCACTTTCAAATTTTCCCCACAATGAGAATTTATTGCTTTCATCATCAGATATTAAAATGATTATAAGGTAGCCAACTTTCCCAGTGGTGACAGATTTGGGTGCACATTTTCTTTCAATGCCATTTTCCTTGGCTCTTACTGGCTACCCTCTATCCTCGTGTGGCTTCTCCAGTGAGGGTCTGGAGGAAAAGACTGGGACTTAAGATGAGGAGGGTAAGATGTCCCCCTATGTACAGAGCCACAGTAATTTCCCTTGGGACCTGGAGGTTTGTGGGCATCTCTGAGCTGTATGTACTCCAAAAAGAGTCCTGTGTCCAGATTCATAGAGCTTCATAGATTTAAGAAGGAAACGAGGCAGAAGGTTTCTACTGATTGATCTTATGTACAAGTGAGAAAGAGTTCTAGGAGAATACCCTTTCCCTCTCTTTATCCCCACAGCCTCTGCTATCCTAAAACAACACCAACTGAAGGGCACATCGATATTTTCAAGTTCTGGTGAGGTGGCCTGGTTCAAGCAAGGTGACTAAGCTACACACACTGAGCTTTGAAGGTTATCCAGCTGAAAGAGGACCGGTTTATTCCCTGGGCCAGCCAATTCCTTCAGCCCTGTGGGTTTCCTCCATGTGTTAAATGGATGTAACATGACTCGAATCTTCTTTTGGAGCTGTGTCCAATGACCTCATCTACCATTGCTTATACACATGGGGTGAAGTGCTCCCTGCAGGAGCTGAAGGGTCCTGTTGAAGGGGGACTAGAGCTGGGAGGGGGGGACAAGTGTTTCTTAGGAGTGTGTATAGGGAAGGAGCAGAGTCTTTTAGCTACCAAACGTGGTAATAATTCAATTCAATTACAGCCACCCACTGTTTATTGAACGATTTTCTACATTTTGGACAAGGCACCCAAGAATCTCCCCATACTCCTTCGAGAATGTCTCACTTTCCTCCATCAGCATCCTATCTAGTCCTTTTGTTGAAGGCTCGGATCCCTGTTTGGTATTGTAGAAATATCATTGGTCCTGAAATCAGTGGGTCTGGGTCAAAAATGACATCTCTACTCTGTCACCCGCAAGCACTGTGGTTGCTGGCCGGTCACTCAATCCCTCCAAACCTCATTTGCCCATCTTTAAAACAGGAATAATAATGCCAGCCTCATGAGGTTGTTCTTGAGTAGGGTTGTCGGATTTAGCAAATGAAAATATAGACACCCAGTTACATAGGAATGTCAGATAACAAATAACATCTCATCTAAGTATTTATTATGAGTACTTCGGACATACTGCTACTAAAAAGTTAGTTGTTGTTTCTCTGACGTTCCAATGAAACTGGGTGTCCTGTATTGTACCTGAGAATCCTATTCTTGAGGCTGAAGTAAAAGGATTTATCTGAAACCTACTGCCCCCAATCAGTGAGTACTCTTTCCTCTGTCCCTGCTCTCCCAGGGTGGGACCCACAAGGGGATTCATTGCTTCTCCCTTTCCTAGCTGGGGGAAAAAGACTGCTTGACCAGGTTGGTGGAGGGCAAGGGAGGATGCTCAGTTAGTGGAGGCCATCTGCACAGGACGAGTGAGAGAGGAGAAGACGCATAGGCTGGTATGAGGCGACAGCTCTACTTAACAGACATAGCATGCAGAGTGTCCCTTGGTCTTGTGTGCCTTTAACACACTCCGCTCTGTTCAAGCCTGTCAGTGGAGGTGACATAGTCGGGCCAGGAGAAGCCTGGATGGGGATACTGACCCCAGGGAAACCCCGTCCAGGCATGACCATTCCATAAGCTTCAAAGGCTAACTGTTGTGATAGACAGAGGGACTTTCCTGGGGGTAATTTTTACAAAGAAAGGGTAGAGGTAACTGGGTGCCCCAGAGACCTTACTGCAACTTGGGGGAAACCCAGCGAATGAGTCGACACCGGCCTGTCCTCATCTCTTATGTCTCCTTCCCACTGCCTCCCCCAAACTCGAATCCCGTTGAGCTCGAGCTCCCCCAGCTTGTGGGGTGGACGCGGCAGGTGGCAGGTCCACTCTCTGGCCTTTGTGTGCATCACAAGCTGCTCGAGTACCCCCAGAACGTCAGGGTAGAATTTTCCTTTTCTGATCATCTGAATTCCAGGCGAAAAGCTCAGCTGTCGTAGGCTTCAGGGAATTTTTCCACCAGGATGGAAACTGGGGCCAAGAAAGTGCGGGCATGCAGAAGGCATTCTTTTCTGCTATTCAGACGCACTCTCCCTTTAGTTAGGGCATTAGAAAATGGTGCCTTTCCCCAGAGTCCTCGATGAAAGTTTTGAATTTCATTACAGAGAGAAAACACAGAAAGGGAGACCATCACTTGCTGCAGTTCCTAATCTGTGATGTTTTTTCCCCATATCCCTTTAAAATAAAAATCTAGAGAAGATTTTAATATGTTCTTTCATAGATGTATTTGATATTAAGAAAACTAAAATGAATTCAAGCCCATACCCAGTGCAAAAAAAAGGGGGGGAAGAAAAAAAGAAAAGAAGAAGAAAAATTTAAAGTGAAACATCTGTCTGCTGTCCTAGCCTCGATTTAAGTCTCCTGGTCAGCTTGGTACTTTTATTCTGAAAGACAAGACGTAACATCTGACTATTATTTCCTAAATAGCTTTCTTTTAGTTTCACTAAAAATTTCTAATTTTTTTTATTCCTCTTAGGAAATGATATCTTTAAAATTTGGGTTTGATGGGTTATATGTATTCCCCCCCCCAACATGTGAGGATAAATACATGCTATTAAAACGTGAGCATGCAAGGGGCGCCTGGGTGGCACAGTCAGTTAAGTGTCGGGGTTTCATCCCAGGTCATGACCTCAGGGTCGTGAGATCGAGCCCCACACCGGGCTCTGCGCTCAGCATGGAGTCTGCTTGGAGATTCTCTCTCTCTCTGCCCTTCCCCACCTCTCCCAAATAAATAAATCTTTAAAAAACAATGTAAACATGCTTGTCTGTGTATCCCTTAAAACGATCTTCCAGAAACACAGCTCCACTTGGTGAAATTATTTGAAGCCAATTAATATCTGTCACCCAGTTAGTTGTAGCCAGATTGGGGTGAGATGTTTACTCCATCTTGGGCGCTGGGCTTTGCATGCGTTAGCTCATTTATCTTCCCTATGAAGAAGGTATTTTCATGGGCCCCATTTTACAGATAAAAAAACAGACCGAAAGAGGCAAATGTCATATGACTAGTAAGTGAAAGTCAGATTCAAACCAGAGCAGTCTGAGTTCAGGGTCCATGCAATCACCTCTCTCTCTTACCTCTTCGAAAAAAACACAGATACTGATATTACTGCTTGCCAGGAAAAAAGCAGGCAACAGTCCTGTTGAAGAATGAGTTCATTCAGTACTAAATGGTAAGTACGTCCTTACAGTAACTTCTAATGCATTGCATGCAGCTCCCAACTTGCCGAGAGGTTGGATTCCAAAAGTTGATTTAAAAGCAATTCCCCGTCCCCCTCCTTTGTGCTCCAAGGCACTTTGTACACACCTCTCCTGTTACACTCAACACGTTGCACTCAGCGCATTGTCTCTTAGCTGCTTACACATCTCTCCCCCTCGGGGCTCCTGCTCAAGGGCACACACCTTGCCTTATATCTCCTTTGGTATTCCCAGCACCCAGCAAGGTGCCTAACCCAGGGAGACGTTGTATTACATTACAAGTCATTTGTTGGGAACTCAGCACACATTTCCCAAAAGAAACGCAAGACAAATGGGAGTGGAAGCATTATGTTTCCAACCAGCCCACAAAAGTTTATTTAAACTTTCTTGTAGTCTACCAAGAGTACTAATAAGTAATTTGGAACCGTGGGTGGGACAAGAGATGGTAGGTGGGGAAAAAGATAGAAATCTTCCTCCCCCTTCTCCTGAGTCAGATCGAGATGAAATTTCACTTGGGTCAGAATTCATCTTTGACTCCCCCTAAACTGCTCTTTTTTTTTTTTTTTACCTCTCCTGTCCACGGGTATCACTGCCTCCAGGCTTCCTACTCAATACCCAGCTGTGGTCTCTCGATCAGCTCTTCTGCTCTTTCCCCAAATAACCTACTTGCCCCCCTCCCTAGTCAAAATTCCTGTTTCCTGAGTGCAGCTGAGCTGAGTTGATTTTCAGCAGAAAACAATGTGCTTGAGTAAATTCTTGCTAATGTGTTAATGACTGCCCAATGCCAGGCATATGACTGTTTATACACAGTAGTTAAGATTATAGGATTTGGAGACAGACCTAGATTTGAATCTTGCTTCTACCTCTACGTCCTATGACTTAGCTAGGGTAATTTAATTTCTCTAAGCCTCAGTTCTCTCATCTGTAAAGTGGAAATAACCATGGTTATATAGGAAGCCAACACTTTTGTGACATTTCTCAGTGTTAAAGCATACACTGGGCACAGTTATAAGTACTTCTTCATTGACTCACTTTGTCTTCACAACCACCCCATGAGGTAGGCACTCTTATTATCAACCATTAAAGAGGGGAGGGGCTTTTTGAAAGAGATTTCTAATGGTAAATTATTTATTCCTGCCTTCTTCCAAAAAGGCTTGGAGGCAAAATCGTACATTGATAGAGTCTTCCGGATGGAAGAGGACAGTCATTCCCGGGAGGAGATTTTTCAGGGCAAAGAGAGTGGGGGCTGATGCCAGATCGCCCGTGGCTGAAAATTCATCTGGAGAGTCCATTCCCTTATGCGAGTCCTGTTTCCACAGCTTCTTGCCTTCTTCTGCCTCTGAATGTGCCGAATCTGCAAGTGGTCCAAGTTTTTTTTTTTTTTTCTATCCCCTTTCTTTCTTTTTTAATTTTTTCACCCAGCCCACGGCAGCTGCAAGGTGGGGGGGGCCAGGCGGATGGCAGCAGCTGTTTGTGTGCATGGGACCTCTGTAGTCTCTCTTTGTGAGTCGGGGCTGTCTGTATATATCACAAGCCACCACCTGGCAAGACATTGCGTTCCATCTAGGTTGTTTAAATGTTTCCTGGATGATATCATAAATGCAAAAGGAGGAGAGGAACTTCAAGATGTCAAGTTCCAGCCCCTCACTGCCCTCTGGCCCTACACGGAAACATTCGAGGGAGATTTTGTCCTGTAGCTTAGCAGGCAGCCTGGCATTTGCTCTCCAGTCCTTCCCATTTACCAGACGCAGAGATTTTAAAGCCATGGGGGAAGGCAGTTGCACCGAAGTAACGGGGTAGTCACGGAAAACAGTGAGCAGAAGCCTAAGGTAGAGGCAGGGGGCAAGTTGGCCCCTGGAGATGCTCCCTGTGGGTGTCCTTGTGATTAAATAACTTCACTTCTCTGGCTTAAACCAGATGGGTGGGTGGCACTATCTCTGGTCCCTCCTGGGCTGAGGACTCTCTGATTCTCTGATAAACTCGGGACAGAAGGCTGTTCATCCTTTCTGATGTCAACCTAGAGATGGACGGTCCACCATGACCCTTGTAAGCCTGTTCAAATGTTTCCTTATCCATAAAATTGAACAATTTCCCCTATGCTAACTAAACATTTCTTATAATTTGAGGGGTTTTTGTTGTTGTTGCTACTAGGCCTTCTGAAAACATGGATAGACTTCTACCCTATGTTCTTATTACAGGGATACAATTGTTACATATATAGTGACACATCTGTTTTAACCTAGATGATTAGTTTTTAAAGACTTTAGCAGCAATGATATTCTTTTTATATGACATTTATATTTAAGAGCAACTTAACCTACACCATTTCATTTGAACCTTGAACTAGAAATAGGAGGGGAAATTATACTCATTTTTATATGAGAAAAAGAGATTCAGGATGAATAAACCTAAATACCTTTAATAATATCTCATCTTATGGTTACTAAGCGGAAGAGTCAGGACCCAAAACTTAGATTCTGTTGACTCCAAGTCTAGTGCTCAGGCCAAGAGAATGCATATAAATTAGACCCAGCATCACCACCCAACATACCAACTCTCCCTGCTTGAGTTTCTGCAATGTCCTGCGTAGTTTACTAGGTGCTTTGCATATAACATCTCGAATCTTTGCAGCAACCATGCAAGGGAAATGTCATCATACTCAGTTTAGAGATGGAAAAAAAACAAAAACAAAGCTCGGACAGTTTAAGTATTAAGTAGTTGCCTAATGGCTAATGTGTGTTGAAAGCAAAATTCAAACCCAAGCTCATTCTTTTGACAGTGAGGCCTTTCACTTAAATATGCATCACCTGAAATGAGACCCAATATAGTTTAATCTTTTGGACTTTTTTTAGGCCACATGAATTATTGTTCCATGAAAGTACAGTTAACAGAAAGTCCTACTGGGTTGAATTCCATTTAGCCAACTTGAACCTCACTTAGTTGCCCTTAATTTTCCTGCCGTGCATCACTCTGCTTGTTGGACTGTCTTTTCTAGATTTTATTTTCCATTTTTAAAAAAATATTTGTTGTTTGCCTTTTTTTCTAGGCCCTTCTTAAAATGTCTCTTTTTCTATTTTAAGAGATTGGTGTTTAATATGAGCACAATCTTTTTAGAACTCTCATGATGGCCCGCCCGTAGAAGCACAGGATTTTAGCTTACCTCCTCTTTCCCAAATTCCAGATTCTGCATCCCAGGGCCATTTTACATTTCTTCGTAATCCACTTTCCTGCCAATTTTACCTAGCTAACCCTTGCTTATTTTTGTATCCTTGTAATTCATTGTCTATTCTTCAGCATTCTAACTTTATCTATAAAATCAGAATAATGTCCTGTCCTGTCCTGTCCACATCTCATCGTTCTAGTGATGCTCAATCAAACCACGTACAGGGAAAGCACTTGGAAAAGTATAAAGAATGATGAACACAGACGACTGTAGTATATTTTGCTTTAGAAAAACCTATGTCACGTAAATGGAGCTAAATAATCAGCATTGGGCAGTAAGGTGGAGATTTAGATGTTCTGGATTATTTATTTGTTATGATATATATACTAATTTTATAAAATAACTTGTCACTAAATCGTTTTAAAAGAGAGAGTTTATGTGCATATTTTAAAGTAATGTGGTCTTCATACTGTAGACCAACATGGGTAAGGGTTGTTTAAATATAGCGTTGGTGCCCCCCCCATGCTTCTGTGCTTCCCCCCCACACCTCCCTGGTTTCTTTGCCTACACATTCCTGGCTGTCATCCTACAAAACCCACACCTTCGGGTATTGTTATGGACGCTCTGTTAACCTTCTCTTGCAGACGTTCCCACATTTTCCAGTATAAGAACACATTTTAAAAGTGTTAACTCTTTCTCTGCAGGTCCATGGTGAGAATGAACTTCTGGTGTCCACTGACCCAGAAAATACTCAGTGAGAAAAGGACATTTCAAATTCAGTAAAACTTTTAAGTGGATTTGTTTTTAATTGATCACAACTGCATCCAAATGCTTTTGGAAAATACACAGACACATCTGAGACATTATTCCAAGTTTATAAACACTCAGTACCTATTTGTCAAATGAATGCATGAATAAGAAGAGAATAAAAATGTGCAGACACTGTTTGTGACATATGTGGATTTACAACCCTCTGTCATAGCTCCATTCCCCAACTCCTACCCCAGGGGGCCAGAGCTCAGAGTTTGGAAACCACTTGTATGGTTTCCCTAATACCTAGCATACAGGAGGCACTCAAGAATTGTGTACTGAATGTCCATAGGAATGAATGGATGAACACTACTTGTCTCTCAATTAGATTACAAGTCTGAGAATAGCACTATGTCATAGACAGTTCCCAGCAGAGCCCAACATTGGGCTGAAAGTAGCCTGCTTTCAATAAACAACTAACTTGATTAGCATCCCCTACTGACATTTCTGGAAGGGGTTATTAGAAAGGAAGGAGCTAAAATTTAAAATATCTAGAGGGAACATACATGTTTTTGATTTCAGAAAACTCCTTGTGTTCCTCCGCGAGGGTAAGTAGGGGAAAGCATGGAGTCATGAAAACAAGGTGATGGGAAAGAGCCCAAGGAAGGATCAGTGCTGCTGGCCCTCAGGGAGGGAGAGCGTCTGGTTAGTGGGATAGAAACCTCACCCGTGGAAGCCCGCCTCAGGGTTCTGCTGAGTAATCTATGGCTTCACCAGAGAGCGGGGAATATGACCAGAGCGCAGTTGGGTGGAGTGAGACGGCAGAAGGGATGGTTAGCTCATTACACCTTGAAGTGGAAGTGGCAAAGAGCAGTTGACTTACTCATAAATCATCAACTAGAGCATCTTCAATATTTTTATGGGCAACGTGACAGAGAGATTCTGTTGGAGGAATCACTCACCTCAGCAATGCTGGGTAGAGCAGTCCAATCATCCTGAAGAGAAACTCTTAACACGGGTTCTTCTTGGAGGCTCCAATGTCATGAAACACTGTGGAAAGAGATGGACACTTGCACCCTGAGTCTGGTGGCCACTTCACCCTGCAGCAAAGGAAGTGAAAGTGTCAAAATGAAGAGGAAGAAAGCCAACAACATTCCCTCTAGGGGGAAAAGTGCAGACACAGGCCTTTTTTTTTTTTTTTTAGGGGTGGAGAGTTCAAAAGTGCTTTGATTATAGACGCTATCTATAAAGACAAACAAGAAATAATCTTTCTTATTTCTTGTTTTTCCTCAGCTGCTCCTGAGATCGGAGGCCTGATTTTTATAGAATAGCAGCCTGGAAAACATATTACCAAAAGAGGAAAAGGAGAGGAATGATGCTCCAGCTGCTTTAGGTTAATTTGATTTTTTTTTCATGTTTCATGGCTGCCTCGATGTTCCTGACCTCAGTTATTTCTGTTGAATGGAAATCGTTGGGTGAACTGGATTCCCCCAAGTCGAGACAGGGCTTTAATCGTAGTTTGGTCCAGATTCCCAGTTTTGTAGCTGTGAAAGCGAGGTACAGTGATGTCATGCACCATATCACAGGTCCCTCTGGCCCATGATGTCACACTCTTCAGGGTTCAGCACTCTCCAAGTTAGCCTCTTGTACCGAGGTTCAACCCAGGCACAGCACGCCTGTGACCTTCTTAGTCTTCCTGTCCGTCCCTCTTCATCAAGATGCGTGGGACATTTCGGCTGGAGTGAGGGGTCTGGGTGGGATCTGCTGGCTTTGGAGGGTGGATTTGTCTCGAATGCAGTCAGACTGGACACCCTGAGATGGGCACCAGACAGTGTGGGGTCTGATAAAGAACGCATGTTCTGGAGCTTGACTGCCCCAGATGTCCTAGTCCTGCCACCTAATGACTATGTGACATTGTCACATACTTAACCGTTTTTTAGACTCAGTTTTTCATCTGTAAAACAGGGATAATGGTACTTCTTTCCTGTGACTATTGTGAAGATTAAATAGATTAATATATGTGAAATGCCTAGAACCATCCCAGATAGATGATAGACACTTGGCAAAGGCTATTATTATTATTTTTATTATGTATATTATGATTAAATCTTCTTCACGTAGAGAAAAACAGCCATGTCACAGGACTGTGAACCTAAGTGACATTGAATGTATGATTAATTGAAGAAAAGGGATGAATGAATTAACTGTGTGCTCTTGGGTAAGACACCCCACTTTCCTGAATCTTTCTAGTTCCTCTTCAGTAATGCCATGCAGTTCATGGACTGATTAGCCTTGCTGTAAGGTGACCAAGTGTCCTGGTTCATCCCAGGCTTTGTGGTTTTAGCCCTGAAATTCCCATGTCCTGGGAAACCCTGGTATATGTAGACTGGGATAGTGGTTACCCTGGGCCTCTGTGACCCTTGCTATGTTCCAGGGCACACTAATGATCAATCTCTTGGGCTTTGAGATGCCCTGTCCTGTGTCGCCCACCCCACACTATATCATCCGGTGTTACCTCAGCTGGGATAGCTCATTTCTATTCTGTGGGATCTATTATCCTCCAGCAGATGAGCCCACACTTGATCACACAGGGATCATATAGTGATCATATCATGGTGGCAGTCTTCCTCAGGAGAGAGTGGATGGACATGGTACAAGGCCTCGTGAGGCCCAGAATGGGCACAGTGTCATTTCTGCCTCATTCTGTTGGTCAACGCAAGCCACAAACCCCAACCAGATTAAAAAACTGGAGAAATAGGCCCTGTCTCCTGATAACGTGGACATAGATACAGGGAAAGTAGTAATTGCAGACACTTCTGTCAATTACCATAATCATCCAGAGCTTGTATTTGGTACTCCAATTGGTACAACATGGTGGCAGATCAGGACAAGGAAGAGAGAAGGAGGCCTCTTTCTCTTCAACAGACTCTGGAACACTGTTAGAGAGACAGGGGGCTCTGTCTAAACTGCCTCAGTTCTGGGAACAAAGGTCTGATTTGGAGGAGATGCATGTGAGGAAGAGGCTATGAATTGCTGTCAGACTCAACCTAGATTTCCTCGAAGTTAGATGTGGTGGTGGTTGATTCGCCCACACTCTCATTCCTTCTATCCTGGAAATCAGCATTGTTCCAGAGGACAGCTTCTCCATCAACTCCTTCCCAGAGAGCAGAGCAAACCCTCTCTTTCCATCCCTCCCCCACTATAGACATGCAGTACAGGTGAGAATAAACTTATGTTGTTTTAAGCCTCTGGAGTTCAGGGTTGTTTGTCACTGCATCATTAACTATCCTATCCTGACTAATAACGTAATGAAATGCCAGTCCTGAGGAACATTGTGTAAAAAAGAATTTTGTTAGTGAATAAATTTGGGGATGATGAGAAACTGCCAATTTTCCTTTGGTATTTGTTCTCCCTTTCTGCATTTTGGTGATAGAACTCTCTGAATTTTGGCCTGAGATTTGGGCACCAAACTAGAGACTGTATCTTTTAGCTTCCTTTGATCTGGTTGTGTCCACTTGGCTGAGTTTAGGCGAGTGGGAAGTAAGCACATGTGTTGTATGTAACTTTCACATTATCTTCTTAAAGAGAAAACTTCTTGCTCCAGACTCCCTCTATTCTTGCTTCCCTTGCCTGAGAAATGGTAACCACTTGTACCATCTTAGAATTCATGTGTTGAGGATGGAAGAACCACTTGGCCAACCTTGGTCCACTCATCTTTATACTGATATATGAAAAAGAAATTAACTTCTATTTTAGCCACTGTATTTTAGAGTATCTTTGTTATGGCAGCCTAAGGTGTACCCCAACTAATATCACACTATATCTTCCCATTGGAGATCCATGGGGTCACTCTAAATTTTGAGTTAAGTTTTTGAGGTGTCCTACAATAAAGCAACTAGTTCAAATCTTATTTACTGAAGGAATCTCCCCAGCCCCCCCTTTTGGTGGAACATTTGTTGATATTCACTTATTGATATCACAGAGACAATTTTAAAATAAATTTGTTCTTTGGGAAGTGTTGGAATAAATTCATCTTGGTAACCAGGGAGAACTGTGGAGTTATCATTTCTAATGACGGTTAATAAGGTGCATGACACCGTCTACCTCCAACCCCAACTCAGCTTCTATTGCTTTCTTCTTAGAAAAGCAGCCAGGTAGTGGGAAAAGCAGGAGTTTGGACAACAAGCCTGGACTTGAATTAAGACTCTGTAACCTTGGGCATCCTTTTCACTTCTCCAGGTCTGTTTCTTCACTTGTAAAATGAGAATACCAGTGCTTACCTCTCACAGGGTTGTTTGGATCCTGTATATAACAGTGCCTGGCATGTAAGTGTCCTATTCACTATTCCTATTCCTTTTTGCCTGTCCATGAAATTTCTGTCAGGGTTTCACAATCCTTTTAACAAAGAAATTCACTCTGAGGTCTCCTCTAAACATTCCTCTCCCAAGTCAAAGTTAAAGCCAAAGCCAAGATCAGTTCGATGAATTCTTTTCCTTATATTACCTGAATTCTGAAAGTGGCTAAATTTAAAGTGGGGTGGGAGGAGGGGAGGGAGAGAGTGATATCAAGCAAGTCTTAAAAGTCACAAGGAAAAGTATTAGCTCCCTTTTGGGCTTCTAAGTAGGATACCAAGGAAGAGAAGTGACTTACTTCCTCATCTTTCGAGGATCTGAATGGCCTTGGGCAAGTAGCAAAGACTCAGATCTGCTTGTGGGTTTTCCTGGTAAAGCCAAGGATTATATATTATAACTCAAGTTAATAACAAATAACTACTGACTTGGCAGAAGAGCAGAGCCAGGGTGACCCCAGAGATCTCAGCAACCACAGCTGGTGGGCCAGCTACCTAGAGTGCCAGCATGATGTAAGAGGGAATATGGTTGGTCCAATCTCAGACAGGGTTCACCTTTGACCAAGGCAGCAGGGCTGCCGGGAGTCCACACCTGCAATGTAGGAGCTAGTACTAGAGAGTGGGAATGTACTATGAATCCAGCAGCCCCCTAGAGCTGTGTGTTAAAGACTTTGTGCATCAGTTATCTTTTGTGCATAACATTTACTTGCTCATGATTCTGTGGGTCAGCAATTTGGGCTGGGCTCAGTGGGGTGGTTGCTTTTGCTTGAGGTCATTCTTATGGCTGCAGCTACCTGGTAGCTCAGATGAGGCTAGATGGTCCAAAATGGTTTCACCTACATTTGGAAGTTGGTGTTTATTACCAACTGGGAAAGTCTGCTACTCCATATGACTTCTCATCCTCTAATAGGCTAACCTGAACTTCCTCATGTGGTGCTCTCAGGGAAAGGATAGGGAGGTTAGGAACAAAAGGCAAGAGCAGACAGGTCCACACAAATTTTGGGGGGATGGGGAAATAAATTCCTAAGGGAACTACCATTAATCGAATATGTATTATATGTCAGGCCCTGCCCAAGGCACTTGTCAAAAAGAACCCATTTTCCACTCCAGTAGTCCAGTGAGGTAGGCATGCTTACTTATCCTATTTTACAGGTGCAAAAGGGAAGCAACTTGCCTGAGTTCCCAAATCTGATAAATGGCAAAGTCAGAACTTGAACTTAGATCTGTTTCCTTCCAAAGTCTTTGTTGTTTCTGTTCCCCATGGTACTGTTGGCTCCATCCTCAGAGTGGAAGGGAGCTCTTGTATCTTCATTTGTCTGCTAACAGGAGAGAAGGAGGGAACTCTGGGTCAGTCGCTGAGCAGGAGAAATGAACTGAGAAAAGAGGTAAGCAGGAACGGAGGAGTGTCAAGGAAGCTCCATATACTATTACCTCCTTGGCGCATGCACAAGGTATTCATTGGGTGATTGTTCATAAATTGGGGTAGCTTACCTTGTTCTCTTGACTTTGTAAGTGCATAACTACCATCTGACAGTCTGACAGTGGTTGGCAAATTCATTCTGTTCTTTTCAATTTCTCAAGCCCTGTGTCCTCAAGAAGTGAACATGGATACAACATGGATTAGTGATTATGAGATTTGGATATAAATTCAGAACAGTCTGGGTTCAAGTCTTGGATCTGCTCCTTATCAGCTATGTGAGCTAAAACGTCCTTAATTAAAACATTGAAATAAGAACTATATATACATGTTTTGGGGTCATTGTGAGGATTGATTAAGATAATATAAGGAGGGGTGCCTGGGGGGTTCAGTTGGTTAAGCATCCAACTCTTGGTTTTTGCTCAGGTCATGATCTCAGGGTTGTGAGATTGAGCATCAGGTCGGGCTTCTGCACTGACCGTGGAGTCTGCTTGGGATTCTCTTTCTCCCTCTCCCTCTGCATCTCCCCCTGCTCACACTCTCCCTCTCTCTCTCTCTCAATAAATAAATAAGTAAAATCTTAAAAAAAAAAAAAGGGGAAAAAAGACAATAAATGGAAAACACTTAGTGTTAATTTACTTAGAAAGCATTCTTTAAATGCTGGGGAAGAACTATTCTGGCTCAACCTCATACTAGCTATGGGATCTCATGCAAGTTTACCAGTCAGCAGAAGTTGTATCATGCTGCTGTAACAACAGTCTAAAAACATCAGCTGCTTACCACCCCGTGGAGAAATAGTGCTGGCTTACACTATTCAGCCACCACGGATTGGCTGAAACTTGGTTTCTCCACCCCTCTCTGGGGACTCAGGGCAGCTCTATCTGGAACACTGCCAGTCTATGTGGCAGATGGAAAACCACAAGCTGGAAGACATGTCTTCTCTGTCTACTTTTCATTGGCCAACACAAGTCATGCAGCCACTCCTGAGTTCAACAGTGCAGGGGCGGAAAAATCCTCCTGCAAGCAGGCTAACCAAAGGAAGGGAGTTATAGTATTTTATCATATAGTTGTATAATTTATCAGCTATTTATCTTGACTCCTACCTCTCTGTAAAGAGTCTGGCATGTAATAGACGTTACTGAATAAGAATATTATCATTACTCTCTCAAGGGTTCTCAGGCCCCTTCTCCTCCCAGTTTGGCTTGAAGAGGTGTCAGATCCAAAAAAGTCCAATTGTGCCTTATTTAGCTCAACATCTGGAGAGACTCAGCTGTACCACATATTTGTTCCTAAATCATTGAATTGCTCACTGAATTGGCTGCCAAGCTACCTTTTCCAGAGAGGAGAAGAGGAAAAACTTACTTGCAAAGAAAAAGAGAAGGTTCCACTTGGCCAGGCTGAGGCCTCTTCTGGAAATCAGCCATAATAAACAGAGATTTATAACAATGAGGATACCCCAAACAGAGTTAAATCGAATTTCAGGGCATCAGCAGGATAGAGTAGAAGAAATAGTTTTTGCATCAGAAGGCTGTCATCTGCTGGCATGTGATCTCAGACAAGCTCCTTCACTTCTCTGTGCCTCAGTTTCTCCATCTGTGACAGGGGACGATGGTGGTGGGAATGATGACTATCTCTCCTTGAGTGGAGATGAGAGTAAAATGAAATAATATATGTGAGGAGTTTTATGAACTATGAAAACTGTTCCATGATGGTTTAATGAAATGGCTAAATTTAATAAAGACAGTTAAACTTAATGAAAATATGAAATATATCTGATTATAACAGCAATTTGGTAATAAATATGGAGATAGTTGTTGAGTCCCCAAGGCATGAAACATATTCCCGGTTCTTAAAGATCTTCCAAGGGTTGTAAAGAAGAGAACGTTATATTATTTAGGTGTTTGATTTGCTGGCAACCATCTTAGGTTGTAATTCAGCATTAGTCATGGCTGACTAAATTTTTTCTCTAGAAAATTAGGTGGAGCATGCAGACACAAAGACGCAGCATGGTCTCCCAGGACAAAACAAGACACACCGGGTGTTGGGGTAAGATTGAGAGATCAAAAGCCAGGTGGGCTGTTTGCTTTGTTGCTTGGGTGCCATTTGGTATCATTTCCGTATTTCACTAGTCAGCATTGCTCAACTTCCACCCTCTCCATCATCAAAAAGTATTTTTAGTCCCCTTCATTACAGGAAATCTTTGGCGTTGCTCTCAGGGTTGGTCAGATGAGGGAACATGAGTTTTCCATTGTTAGCATGTCTGTAAATAAGAGCTAGCAAATGCATCTTTACATCTCAGAGAGCGTATTTACTCTCATCTGAAGCTACATCTCCTATTTGACCATTGGCAGGGACCAGAGCAAAGGTGAGAGAAGTTCCTTCACTAGTGAGAAACTGGCCAGCTCTCTACCCAAGTAGGTGGCTCCTGAGGAACTTTTCCCTCACCCTCTAAGACTGGGGCAGGGGTCCCTCCTGTATCCATCATTGTTCTTGTTCCTATTATTTACGTCACAAATATTTAATCATGTGGTGCTTGCTCTACACCAAGTGCTGTTCTATGGTACTATGCTCCAAGCGTGTGAATTTAATGACACTGTCACGATAACCCTATGAAGTAGGTACTTCTTGGAATCCCCTTTTTCAGAAGGAGAAATTGAAACACAAGAAGGTTAAGTTGCTTCTCAGAGGTTGCATATCTCAGGCTGTTGTAAGGCTTAATGCTTGTAAAGTGTTTCTTGCCTGGCATACAGCAGGTGTTCCACAAGTGTGGATTAAATAAATATGCAGAGTCTAGGACAGAGTCGGACTTCAAGGACTGAACACGTTTGCAGCACAGCTGGGCGCCAGAGCCTAGTTTTTAGCCTCGGTCCGCCTCTCTCTTGCAGTGAGATCTTGGCCAAGATTGCTTATCCCCATCAGGACCTGTGGTCCTCATCTGTTGAATGTGTCTGATGATGGGGTAGACCTTTCCCAGGTCAAAATATTGCTGGTTGTGTAACCTATGATAGAAAGTGCAATTGTAGGGAATTTAACTTGAGAATTTACCATCAACATCCAAGTTTTATTTTATTTTATTTTTTTAAGATTTTATTTATTTGACAGAGAGAGACACAGCGAGAGAGGGAACACAAGCAGGGGGAGTGGGAGAGGGAGAAGCAGGCTTCCCGCTGAGCAGGGAGCCTGATGTGGGGCTCGATCCCAGGACCCCGGGATCTTGACCTGAGCCGAAGGCAGACACTTAACGACTGAGCCACCCAGGCGCCCACATCCAAGTTTTAGACAGAGCCTCAGGGTGGAGGTCTGTTTGTGTCTGTTTGGGCTACTGAATTCAGAAAGGGGCACGAGATTTCCCAGGCATGGTATTCCCTCGAACCTCATAACTGGAGGTGGTGATAACATTGAAGGCAGAGTTCAAGGGCATGGAGAGCCGAATTAGTGTGGGAGAGTCCTTAAATGTTAACTGCAATAGCATTTGAGGGGCCAGGAGGCATAAATTCTGTCTCTTGGAGTCTTGGGGCAGAGCTGAGGCTGGAAGAGGCTGGTGAGGTGTATGGACCTGGTGGAAAAGTGGAGAGGAAATTGATGAGGGAGACAGGACTAGAGTGGCAGAAGCATGGATTCACCGGTCACCCATCTCTTGAGTGTGACGTTGGCTATTACAATTACCCATAACAATAGTGACGTTGAGTCCACCCAGCCCTTCTACCATCTCACTTGACCAGAAGCACAACAGAAGTTAACTGACCCCATTCCCACCCCCACTGCATTTGACAAATGGCTGAAGGGAGGCTGAAGAGAGGTGAAGTGATTCCCCCGCCTTCTCCCAACTTTGGGGTTGGGGGGTATTTAGACTTCGGATTCTGAGTTTCTTATACAGGCTTCTTCTCAGCTCTCCTCAGATTCACGTGATGTGAACTTTTCCATTTCCCTTCTGACTTTGGAAAAACTTCTCACTTCCTTCTTAAACTTGACTCTACAATTATCAGCCCTTCTTGAAGCACTTCCACAGTGGGGGCAAGTGGGGGAATGTGTCCCCCCACTGCTGGTGTTTCTACAGAGAGAAGGGAGCTTCCGTTCCACTCCCAGGAGAGCAATATATGACAGAAACACTTCTGCCACTCTCCACTCTTCCTTTTTTCCTCCTGGAAACAGAAGTAACTTTCTCTGGTGGGTGAGACGGAGGAAGGGTCTTCTCCTGAGGGATGGAGGTGGACAGCAGCCTTTACTGCTGTCCTTCAGAGCAGCCTGATCTCTGGAAGCAGCATCCTCCACTTCCCTGTAGGAGCAGACTTGTGGGTCAGGGCTCTGGCCACTCTTCTGGGAGATGGTTTATCCCAAGGTCTTCATTCGGGGAAAGGGCTATTCCCTGTCCCTGACTGAATAGGATATTCAGGGATATTCAGAATTTCAACAGGGTCTTAGAAGCCTCCACGTTCTCCAGCCTGACTGCCAGAAACAATGCTGCTTTCACTATTCTGACTGAGTTCTTTGTCTCTCTCTCATTTGGATCTGCACCCAGAGAGGGACCAGCTTGTGGTTAATTGTTGCCATTATCGTCTGTAACAGCAGAGGACTTGGTTTCCACATTGGGTGGCATTCTTCTTCTCTTTGAGTACCATTGTGTGTGTGCGCACGTGTGCTTGATGATCATCTTTCCCCTGATTTTTAATAGTAGTCCTTAAGGAATATGCAATTCCATAGAGTTCCTTTCTCTTGTTCATAATAATTTACTAGTCTATTTAGTCAGCAAACATTAATTGGATACTTGCATTGCACCTGGTTTTGTGCAAGGAGCCAGGGATACAAAGATGAAAGGACCCATTCCCTTCTCTGGAGGACCGACCAATCTGGTGGGGAGGTAAACATGCAAATAGGCAAATCTAAAACTGCAACAGTTGCTGCAGTGGAAACATACTAAATGCAGCAGAAGTGTAAAATGAGTGTCAACAAGGAGGGCGGAAGCAAGAGGTCCTCATGGAAGAGGGAGCTCTAAACAGGGAGATGAAAGATGAGGAGTTGGCCAGGGTGCCAAGTGAAGAGAGGGTCTCCTTTCAGGCAAAGAGTCGTGGGGTCACAAGGAAGAATGGGGCGGTCAGGAGCCACAAGCAATTGCCCATGGCTGGAGTTGGAGTGCCAGGTGGGGAGTTTCAAGGAGCTGCAGAGAGAGGATGGGGCCAATTCATCAGGCACCATTGTGCCCTACTAAGGATCTTGAATTTTATCATGTGGAGGAATGTTTCCCAAACTTCCTTGATGATAAGCATCACTTGGTTGACACTTGCTAAAAATTTGGATGCCCCACACTCACTCCAGAACTGATGGAGGACCTTGGGATCAGACTAACAAGCACCCTGGTGATTCTTAGAATCAGGCACACTTTGGAAACACTGCTGAGCCATGGGGTTTGGGGCAAAGGAGTGGCATGGAGAGAATCGCATTTTCATGATATCAGCCTGGTGCATGGAAGATGCACTGGAGGTGGGGTGGCAAAATTAGAGGTCTGGCAACAGGAAAGATCATGAAAACCTGATAGCGGGAGGGTGTGATGGATGGGAGTTGAGGAGGACTTCAGAGTACGAATGTAGCAATGTCTCCGATGCACCCACCTTCCTCTCACCTGAGCAAAGAAAGAGTATCTTTTTGATATTATATAACTTATCTACTATGGGCTGAATCGTGTCTCCCCTCCACATCCCAAATTGATAACCTGAAGCTCTAATCTCCAAAGTGATGGTATTTGTGGGTCAGGAGGGTAGGGCCCTCACGATGGGATTAGTGCCTTTTTAAGAAGAGATACCAGGGAGCTTGCTCTGAGGACAGAGTGAAAAGGCAGCTAAATTTCTGCCAGCTAGGAAAAGGACCTTCACCAGAGCCTTCACCAGCATCCTGAGATGATGTTCTATTGTTTAAGCCACCCAGTCTATGGTATTTTGTATAACAGCCTGAGATAACTAATTTATTACTTAATCTTCCCTATTAACTTCCTACCCCTCTGGGCAGGAAACAAATTTAGAAAAAAAATCTAGTAATTTCCATATGATTCCCCAAAATTCTATGTTGTCAGGGGGTCACTATCCTCTTATCTTGACTTTTCAGCAGCAACCAGCAGAGTGGGCCATGCTCTTTTCCTGAAAACATTTTTTTTCTTGTGTTCTGTGACACTACATCCCGTAAGAGTTGTCTGCCATGCTTTTTCATGTCTACCACGGCCACTCCATCTCTATCTTTGGTTGAATCCTCTTCCCACATTTTGCTTTGACTTTTGAAATCTGTCTTGGATCCCATTTGCTTTTACATCTTCTCTTGGTGATTTCACTAGTATTTGCTTTAGGTACTATCTAAATGTTGATGCTTTCTAAACCTATTTCTCCATCACTGGCCTTTCCCAAACACTCCAGACTCATAGTCAACGGCCTACTTAGCGTCTTCCCTGTATGCTTAACAAACTCTGCCTGTCCACAGAAGTCCCCAGTCTTCACTCCCTCAACCAGCCATCTCTCCATCTTGGTAAAATGTGGTACTATTTTCCCAGTTGCTCAAGTAAAAACCTAGGTGGTTTCCTTGATTCTACTCTCTCCCTTAAATTCTATGTCAAATCCATCAAGAAGTTCTACAGACTACTTCTGAATATTCCCCTTCTTTCCATGTCCTAGATCAGTGATTCTCAAACTTGAGCATGCAACACAATTGTCTGGGTGCCTTGTTAAAATCAAATTGCTGGGCCTTACTCATCCTTAGAGCTTCTGAATCAGTAAGTTCTGGGTGGGGCCTGAAATTTACATTTTTTTCAAAGTCCCCAGAAGATGCTGCTAGTCATGAACCGCACTTTGAGAACCACCATCCCATAATATGTCATCAGCTTATCAAGTCTTCCATTATTCTTCCCCTGGAATACCATAACCCTGTCCTCATCGGGATCCATACTTTGCTCTCATTCTATTTCATGGAATTTTTTCATGTTTTCTGACTTCCTAGTACTTGTTGATAATATCCTTTTAATATTTCAGAAAATTCCCGCTTTGGGAGTTCCACTCTATAAAGTCAGAACCTGGGAAACTCAAATTTCTACCTTTGTAATGAGGATGTAAGCTGGTGACCCAGGCTTTGCCATTCAGAGACTTTGATTCAGCGGTGAGCAGCTTGAAAAAGGAAGGTCTGTACAGTCTTTTTTATTTTTGGAAACAGCAAAAGGCAACTGACTTGGGGACCTGCAAGAATGCCACAGTTGAGTTCCATACAAAGAAGTATCACCAGCTGGGCATCAGCCATAGGGTTCCCTCCTTGCAGTTTTAGGAATTGTCCCCGGACCCCTGACCCTTGAGTGTTGTTTTACAGGTACTCCAAAAAAATCTATGAGCTGCCCAGTGCCTTTTAAAATAAAACTAATGAATCATCGAACACTACATCAAAAACTAATGATGTACTATATGTTGGCTAACTGAACATAATAAAAAAATAAAAAAATAAATAACATTCTTTAAAAGAGATCAATTTAAAAAGAAATACATTAATTAAAATAAATACAGAAAAGGAAAATAAATTTCTTTCTGCTAAACCAGCCAGGGTCAGTTTTGTTATTTGCAACTAAGGAGGCTAAGTGATTGACCCTTTTGGAATCCATTCTCTGTCAGTCGCTTTCACACACTGATCTGATTCAGTCACGTTTGAGGACAGACCGTTTCCTCACCTTATTTCTCAAACCCCTCTGGGACCAGGCATCTTCCTAAGGCTCTTGCCTCATCCCATATTACCTTCCTCCTTGCCTACTTTGACAGAACCTTACCAGCCATTGTTTATGTTTTCAAACCTGCCAAGCTTGTGACCACCAAAGGGTCTTTGCACATCCCTTTGCTTCGGTCTGATGGGTGCTCCCTTGGGATCTTCACATGACTGACTTTTTGTTAGTTATTCAGAACTCAAGTTTTTTGATAGAAATGACATCTCAGCAGAAAACTCTTTTCTAACTATGCAGTCTAACGGAGCTAACACCCAACATATCACAGTAGTTTTGTCTTCTGCAGAACGCTCATCACTCTTTGACATTTTTCTTATTTGTTAATTTGTTTACTGTGTGCCTCCTGAAGAAGACAAACCGTGAGAGCAGGAGTTATGTTTGCAAAGATTTTCTCCCAGTCTGTTGCTTGGTTTTTCATTTTCTTAATGATGTCTTGGGAAATACAAAAGTTTTTTTTTTTTTTAAGATTGTATTTATTTATTTGAGAGAGCACATATGCACACACATGAGCGGGGAGGGGCAGGGGAGGAGGGAGTGGGAGAAAGAATCTGAAGTGGACTCACACTAAGAGTGGAGCCCCAGACCAGGATTGATCCCACAATGGCAAGATCATGACCTGAGCTGAAACCAAGAGCTACCCAGGTACCCCAGGAAACACAAAACTTTTGAAATTTGATGAGGTTCGGTTTATCAATTTGTTCTTTTATGGATCATACCTGTGGTGTTATATCTATGAAATCTTTGCTTAACCCAAGGTCTTAAAGATTTTCTCCCCTGTTATCTTCTTGTCTTAGCTCTTACATTTAAGTCCATGATCAGTTTGAGTTCCATTTTGTGGAGAGTGTAAGGGTCTAATTGACCTTTTTGCCTGTGACCCTCCAGTTGTCCCCACACTGTTTGTCACAAAGGCTGTCCTTTTTCCAAAGAATCACATTGGCACCTTTGCTGAAAATCAATTGACCATCGATGTAAGAACAAATATAAAGATTTATTTCTGGACTCTCAGTTCTATCCCATTGATCTGCATTTAATGCTTTTGTAGCATTTGTCTCTTGAATCTTTCTAGAATTTATTTTGATTCATGGCATGAGGTTAGGGCCAAAACGGAGTTTTTCCCTCTCAAAATGGCTAATGAATATCCTGGCATTGTTTCTTGAATCATCCTTTCCTTCTCCATTGATTTGTCATGTTTATTAAATGGGTAAAAGACATTTTTATAGAAACCTCCTCCAAGTTACTCTGACTCATCCCATTTCTCCCCATCCAGCATTTTAGAAGCCCCTAATCTTATATTCTGTTCAACCAAATGACACAAATTGTCCCTGCCTTCAAAAGAGCTTATGTTGGCAAATAGGAAGAGGACGTTGACACATGTTAGAATAACAAACACGGAACAGATATTTGCATTGGGCCTCACAGAGGCTTAGTGCGTTTGTGGAACAGTAACCGAACTGAAGGCATCCTCAGGGGAGGTTGGTGTTTACTTTGGGTGGGGTCGTGGACAAGTCACCCAGCCCTGGCTCAGATTGTTCCTACCTGTTTGTTTGACACTACCTTAATCTTCTGGCTGGTGGTAGTTGTGGGGTTTTAAAACACCAAACAAGTATGAAATTCTACAGGAAGACTCTACCCGCTTCAACATGGTTTAAAAGTTCAACATTTTTCTCAAGGAAAACACCGAAGACGTATTTGTAAAATTTCTAGAAGATCTGCAGCTGAGAGGAGCAGCTTTAGGATAGGTGATCCATTTAAGTTTCAGTGGGTCTGGACAGGTTGGGAAGCACTGCTGAAACCAAAAAGATAAAATGAAATTCAGAAAAATGTAAACTGTATTTTGCCTCAAAACAAGACAACAACAACAACAACAAAAACAATGCCAGAGTGCGAGAGGCTTAGTAAAAAAGAATGAAATTTTAGTTGCCTGAAAACTCGATGTGGATGTATTGACTCAGGCTTGTTCTGTTTGCAAGGAACAGCGACATACATTAGATCCAGGACACATAGAGAGGAGTGAAGGACTCACAGGGAAGGAATACAGGAGAATGGTTTCAACTGCTCCATACACAGGCTTCCCCAGGCTGGTCACCCAGCCCATGCGAAGGAGCTGCATCTTGTCAGTCCTGGGTCAGAGGCACCATCACCGCCGATAGCAACAAAACAGAAGAAAACATTTAAAAACACCCAAAACATGTCCAGATTTCCCAAGTCATCAGGAACTGGGCTCTTGGTAGTTCAGCCTAAGAATTAACTTGTTTTATTCTTTTTACATTTCAGCTGTGGCTTGGCCTGTTCTGAGACTTTGAGGACATTGGTTACTTTAGAAGGTAGGGGGCATAGAAATAAATGACAGAATTTTTCTCCCCCTTTCACTCTCTTTCCCTCTATAAAGAAATTGGAGCAAGTAAATCATTGGCAATGTGATTTCAATATTGAGATGTGTTTTGCAACTTGTTTCTAACTATTATGGCAGGAATTAATTAAAAATTCAAATTGCATGAGAATTTTATAGATACCTTGTATACTCAGATACATTTTAAAAAATTGTACAATATGGTATTATAAACTTTTGAAATCTAATGCATAATAAAAAGTTTATCCTTTCATTAAATACTTTTCTACAACAGTGGCCTTTGAATTTTTTTAGTAGTGAATTATTTTAAAAAAATGTGGAATCTTAATGGTTATCTCTTGCTGTGTAACAAATCACCTTAGACTTAGTAGCTTAAAAAATGACAATCATTTATTCCTTCATGATTCTGCAATGTCTACAGGCTCGGCAAGGACAAATTCATCTCTGCTCCGTATGCCAGATGTGATGGCTCACCATGGGGCCCTGGGAGACATTTCTAAGGTGGCTTCGCTCCCACCGGGGTACAAGTTATGTAGGGCCCTGAAAGTCCCTTCATGGAGGACTTTGGCTTTTGCTTTTTGTGAGGTGGGAAGCCAGTGGAAGACTTTGAGCACAACGGTGACATGATATAAATCATGTGTTGACAAGATTAGTGGGACTACCGTGTTGTGTATAATGGAAAAGAGGGGTAAGACCTTTTAGGAAGTAATTGCCACCCAGGGGAGAGATAATGGTGGTTTGGACAAATGAGGCAGCGAGTGGAGCTGAGTGATTGGATCTGGATTAATATTCATCTCTGCTTCCTTCCACTTCTCTAATGACATTATTATGATCTATGAACTTAATTTTGGTGTAGGGTTTGAGGTAGTCATCAACTAGACAAAGATTTCTGGAATGCTTATTCTTCATCTCATTCTTTTGCAGTATAGAAAATCCACTGGACACTCAAGAAGTAACTGTAGTTTGGGCCTGAACAATGAACTTAGCTCAGGTAATGTCTGAGCACCCACTGGCAAAGACACTAGTCCTGGCCCTGTCCTCTGATAGGGATGTGACCCAGATGGATGCTTTGTAATTTAGATCCCTTCATGGGAGAGCCAGCTCTTCCCAGCCCCAACTGGAGTAGACTCCTGCAGTGGGTAGAAACCATATCTTAACGACCTTTTTCAGCTACCCCCTTCCCCTCAGAGCTGCCCAGCAAAGGCCCGACAGACCCAGCCAACAAACCCAGGTTGAACCAAACCGAATCCCATGAACCTTCACGGGGGGTGGAGTGATGTAGAGGGCGATTCCTAAGAATAGAGTCAATTCCTGGAGGCCTCTGAGTGCTGGCATATCCTCCTGGGCTCCATTTGGATTTTTTTTTTTCTCTTTTTCCCCTTTCGGGGAGCCCCAGTGTTCTGCAGCTGTTCCATCAGCCGGCACCCCAGCTGCCAGATGAACAGAACAAAAGATGGGACTCGGTGACTATTCACATCTGTACTTCTCTCAAGCAAACAGAACAGATGCCCTTAGCAACGGGGCTCTCCGGCTCGGGGCAGGGGAAATGTACCCTGAAGGGGGAAGTTTCCCTTCTAAGAGCTGACAGAGCCACTTAGCGCTGGCAAGGAACATCATGAAACAGAACATTAAACTTTGATGAACAGCAAAGCCTTGGAGGTTTAAGCTGCAAGTCAACAAAGATGTTCTAATCTATATAAACACTCTGTATGCAAATCCCAGGAGGATTGTGGGCCTTATTTGGATGGTGTTTTTCACCGCCTCTCTCAGGAGGGAAAGCTCTGAAGGCAAAAGGAGATGCTGTGGTTTTCTTGCGAACCCCAAGTGTGGGGAGTACTTAGGAATTCCTGGCCTCGGCCAGTTCCCGCCCTCCTGTCTGTGCCCTGGCCTGGCTCTTCTGCATCCACACTCATGGCTTCTTCCTCATCTCAGGAGTGAGTCAGCCCATCACTGAGGGCCCTGCCCCTGGCCTGGGTCACCTTCTCTCTCCTGGACCAGAGTTGGAGCAGGAAGAAACCTCGGTAATAGCAGCTGCAAGGCAAAGTGGTTCTCTACGGTGGGTCAGACACACACCGCTAGACCCTACCCTTTTGTGGGATTCTCACAACACCCCAGGACCTCTGTGGTATTACCAGCCTTGTTCTACAGCCAAGGTGACAGAGGCTCAAGGCTGGAAAATCAATTGCCCTGGCCTCACAGGGATCAGTAGTAAAGCCAAGACTTGCCTCAGGCAGTCTTGTCTGAACTTGGATTCCTAACCATCAGACTCCATCTTGCCTGGAATCTCGCTTGGGGGATGGTAAAGAGAGATGAACTGCTTCAAGTGGTAAGGAAAAAGAAAGCAGAGCTTCTCCCCCCTACATTGTAATTCACTTCTGCCATCTTCAAATATTGCAAACTCGCTTTTTTGTTGTTGTTTGTGGAGGGAAGTAGCACTTCAATTTCTCTATGTGGCTCTAGGGGCAGCCCTTGACTTAGACTGAGCTAATCAACATGCTAATCAAAATGCTGGTGACTATTACAGGCCAATCAGAAGACTGAGGGCTTCTGTTTCAAACTGTAGGGAAGCAGTCTCACTTATTTTTCTCTAATGGTGAGTCAGGGAGGAGGCAGCTTCTGCCGCTATTGGCAGCCATCTTGTGACCATGAGTAGAGATCCAGTCTGAGAATGGAGTCAACACATAAGGTAGAGCCAAGTTGAGAGAGTGACACCAGAGCCATACCTCATCCTTTGAGCATCTGAACCAAGCCATGCACTCTTCAGTTATGTGTGTTCATAAAATCTTATTTTTGCTGATGTCAGTTTGGGTCAGGCTTACTCTTACTTGTAACCAAAAGAATCCTGGTGGACACATTAAGCCTTCAGCAAATGTGTGGTTTGTGCCACAGTCTGGGCTCTAACTGGGCAATTAAGGAGGCCCTGAGTCTATGCGGGGAGCTCAGGGGCTTAGACAGAGCTGCGGCATCTTCAGATGTGAACCGGGGCCATAAGAGTACCAGCAAACACTTGTGTGGCCTTTACCAAGTATCAAGTACTGTTTCAAGTGCCTTTATCTGTATTTGCTAGTTTAACTTATCATTATCTCCACTTTTTTTAAAAGATAGGAACCGAAGGCACAGAGAGGCTGGGGAACACATCCAAGATCACACAGCTCCAGAACTGGGAGTGTGGTGGTGCTGGGCTCCAAATGCTGCAGTCTTGCTCTGGGCATGCTCTCAGCATTCTGCTCCACTGCATCTCATGACCAATGACAAGGGAGCAGAGACTCCAAGTGCATTCACAGGACACAGGAACATTCTTGCAGCATACAGTCTCTTAAAAAAAAAAAAGATTCTTGTACCTTAAAAAAAAAAATACAGAAACATGAGTGAAAATTCAAGGGCATTTGGTTAAGGAAATTCTGAACCACACAGCTAGAGACAAAGACTCTCATCCCTTTGGTTTTCCCTTAGACTTACTGATCCACCCATGACATTGAGAGGAACAAAAAACAGAGGCACTAGCTTGGCCAGCTTTGTGCAGAGCCATTGTTCTCCAGACTCCATTTACCTGTCTGACCCTGCCTCTTGTCTCTAGGGTCTGCCCTTCCCAGACCCTAGCAGTGGATCACTGAGCCCTCACCAGTAAGGCCTATCTGCCCCAATTTCAGAGGGAGCCACCCCTACAGCTGGAGGGAAGGCCTTGGCCCAGCCCTGTGGCAACTTGGCCTCACTGAAGCTCTGATCCCACCCTGTGTCTCCATCTAGTAGATGCTAAGTGCTCAATAAATAGAGGGGGGTGAGCACTGGGACACTGTTTTGCCCACCACTGCTTCCCCATGCCACCATGCCAACCTCCCCATTGAATTCTAGTTCCCCTTGTTCCCAGTAACCAAAAACTGCCTTGTCTTGAGCTCAACTAAGCACTGTCTTTAAGCACTTAGCATGCATTTACTCATCTAGACAATCTTATAAAGGAGGAATTACTGTTATTCCCATTTCCCAGATGAGGAAACGGAATCTCCAAGAGACCCATTGAGTGCACACAGCTGGTATGTGTTGGAACTAAAGACTGGGGGATGGTGCTCATGGGCACACCCCTTGGGTAGTGACTGTCTCCCTAATTCCCTGCTGCTGTGAAGTGTTCCTTTCTCTTGGAAACATAGGTGCTGGCAGTTGCCTGAGTTGCCCCTGAACTGGCCTAGCCCTTTAGATGCGCTGTCTTGTTGACTATTACTACATCATCCCCCAGGCCCACCTCCCTCCCCATCTTGGATTCAGAGCAATCTCAGGTGGTCCTAATTATCTCCAGGTACATGCCTGGCATTTCAGGAAACCACTAAACCTCACATTCTCTCAAATCCTGCTACCAGGAGAGCCTGTGCTGTGCACCTGAGTTCTTAACATTGCTCTCTCAGGTCAGTGAGATGAGCCTTCAGGCTCGTTTCCTCTTGTCCTTTGGGCAGGTTTGGGGCATAGTTGAATAGGAGCAAGCAGGACTGCTTATAGGTGTCTCTCCTAGTGTCTATGAAATGGCTCGTGGTGCTCCAGATGGGTCACTAACATGAGGTAGCCTCTGGCCCCAGCCCTGGAACTCACTCTGAACATGATGGTTTGTACCTCTGCAAAGACTCAGAATTCCAGAGCGGTGATATTTCCTTGGCTGTGCTTAGTGGGGATTAGCACTCCCAGCCAACTCTTGATTATCTGTGGGAGAAGGGAGAGGATAGACCATTGACATTTCCAAATAACTCTGGAACTTATTCTGGCCAACAGCTCCAAGTGTCCCCTGTGTTGGATCTCTTTCCAGAGCATCCACCGAGAAGTCAGATCTCTGGACTTGGCTTTCAAATCCTCTCCTCTTTTCTTCCCTCTTTTGTTTTGCCTTTTGTTTTGTTTTGTTTTGTTTTTCTTTATGAGAGAGAGGCCTCCAGCATTGGACAAGGAAAGAGAGGAGCAGCAAGAGGAATGATGTAGCAGAGTATTCTGTTGTAAATAATGGAAAATCCAACTCAAACTGGCTTAAATAGTAGAAGACGTTTATTTAGTTATATAAATAACTAAAAAGTCTGGTGGTTAGGATGACATCAGGTAGGGTTAGCTCCAGCAACTGAGAATACCAAGGCCATGGTCCTCTCTTTATACCTCCCACAGTGTGGGCTTTATCCTTAGATTTCACATGGCAGTCCCCTGGCACTTCTAGACCCTCGCTTCATGCTAGCAAATAGTTATGAAATGTCAGACCTCACGTTCTTGGAAGTAAGATATCATGTCTTTTGGTAGCTCCTAAACGTGTTTGAGGAATATCACTCCTTCATTGGACTACACTGAGTTACATGCTCTTCCTTTAAACAATCATTGTGTGCCATAGGAGGGTTTATCCTTAATGACTTAAGCTAGTTGGAGTTTATCCCTGGAGATGGGGTAGGGTCAATCCCATCCAACACACACATACTGAATGCCCAAAGAGAAATCAAGGTACTGTTGAGAGGAGGAGGACCAGACGCTGGGGAGGCAATAGGTCAACATCTATCATAGTTGGATGATCCACAGACCATGTCAATGGCACTAGGAGACAGTTATACCTGATAGTGAAATGGGGTACACACTTTTCAAAGCCCTTCTCCCTCTTTTCCTTTATTAGATCTTCAGGAGAATTTGTGCATCAACTGCAATGGCCATACGTGGTTTTCCATGTTTTATAAATAAAGCAAGGAGATTTAGAGAGGTACAGTGACTTGCTCAAGGTCACTGGCCATACTTGGCAGGACTGGACTTGAACCCATGCTCTCTCTCTCTCCATCACACTGCGGTGGGAAGTTCGCAGCTGGCAGAGTGAGGTGAGCTCACTGAACAGTGTAAGCTGCATCTCTAAAGAAAGATTTGGTTAGAGTAAAGAAAGGTGCAAGGTCTATAGACTGGTAATTCAGACACAAAGGTTACTAGACCATGTGGGGTGGGACTAGCAGAGAGTCTAGAATAGAAAGGGTGTGCATTACTCAGTGTTCTCCAGAGAAACAGAAACCATAGAAAGTTGATTGATCGATTGATTGGTTTTAGGAATTAGCTCACATAGTTATGGAGGCTGAGAAGTCCCATGAGCTTCCATCTGCAGGCTGGAGAACCAGGAAAAGCTGGGGGTATAATTCAGTCTGAGCCCGAGGGCCTGAGAATCAGGGGTTGATGGTGCAAGTACTGGTCTGAGTTCAAAAGCCTGGGACCCAGGAGCTCCAATGTCTGAGGTAAGAGAACATGGATGTCTTAGCTCAAGCAGAGAGAGAATTTGCCCTTCCTCCACTTTTTGGTTCTATTCAGGCCCTTAACAGATTGGATGATGCCCACCTGCTTTGGTGAGGGTGATCTTTACTCAATCTACCTATTTGAATGAAAACCATTTCCAGAAACACTTCCATAGACACACCCAAAAATAATATTTTACTAACTATCTGAGCATCCCTTAGACTATCACAGAGTGAGCCAGGACACATGCATTAAAGTCGTGGGGACAAAATTTCCCTCAAATTGTATATATCGGTGAAGGTCAAACTAGGGTGAAAAAAGATTCCAGGAACTTGTGAAAGGAGAGAGACTTACAGGGAGAAGCCTGTGCTTTCTCTGGCCAGCCGGCTCACCCAACCCCACAGTCGCTCCCTTTTGTCTTATCTGCTTTTCCAGTTGCTTTCATGGGGAAACCTCATCTTGGTAATCTAATGGTGAGAGCTTTGAAGGCAGAAGTTCTGTCTTCCACCTCTCTCCTGATCCCATTTGTCAGGTTTCTGCTGGACAGACAGACTTGTTATTTCAGCAGTTTTATCTAGTTCTAGAAGTGACTTTGGAAGATGTTTACATGATACAAGGACAGTAGAATATAGGCTTTGGGGCTTGAAGTACTTGGATTTGAGTTTGAGATCTACTGCTTAGTGACTGTGTGACTTTGAGCAAATGATTTTATATTCGTGAGCTTGAATTTTCTCATCTATTAAATGTGTGAATAAAAGTCTCAGACCCTCAGGCAAATGAAGAAGTTAAACGTGCTAAGTGCTCAATGAACAGATTAATATGGGAAAAGTGCTTAGATTAGTACCTGCCATAAAAGAGGGGGTAAAAAAAAAAGTTACCAACAACGATGATGAAGATGATGATTAAGATGTTTCTAAGTTCCCAGTATGACTAATTTTTCTTTTCTATCTAAGTAATCTAAATTTTTGACATGCCTGACCACCAGCAGGATGCTGCCTATGGCAATCCAGAGTGAAGGCATGCCCTGGGAGAGCAGCCTGCTTTCATCCAATGTCTCCTGCTATCTGGATTTGTTACTTCCCTCTACAGCTCCTTGCTTCTGGGTCACTCAAGGGGGACTGCCCTCCAGTTTCCTCACCATGGCAGAAGGTATGGAGGCTGGGGGTGTGGGAGTGAACAAGGAATGACTTGAGGGACTGGTCTGGGTGGCAGTGTGGGTGACACGGTTGGTTGGCATGAGAAAGGAAGAGCAGGAGGCCAGGGTACGGTTCCTCGGGAAAGAAGGGATCCTTTTGGTGTCTTGGATTGTGAAGCTGGGTCCATAGCTGACCTGCTTTCTCAAGCAGAGCTGCCCAGTGGCCCTGAAGGAGAGACACCCACCACACCTGGGGCTGACCTCCTCAGTTCCCATAGCTTAAAGGTGCTTCTCCATCAGAGGCTGAGGCAACCTTCATGTGTGGCCCATGAAGGCTAGGACCATGGGCCCCCACTATTTGAGGCTCTCTCCTCGTGGCTGAAGTCAGCTCCCCCTTCTTAAGGCTTCTGCCAAAGAGGACTGCTATATTTTGAATGTTTGTGTCCCTCTTCCCAAATTTGTATGTTGAAATCTATCCCCAATGTGATGGTATTTGGAGGTGAGGTCTTCAAGAAGTGACTAGGACACGAGGGTACAGCCCTCATGAATGGGATTAGTACCCTTATAAAAGAGACCCTAGCGAGTACCCTTGGCCCTTCTACTGTGTGAGGACACAGGGAAGAGATACCATTTGTGAACCAGGAATTGGACCTTCAACAGACACCGAATCTGTCAACACCTTCATCTTGGACTTCTTAGCTTTCAGAACCTGAGAAATAACTTTCTGTTGTTTATAAGCCACTCAGTATACTGTTATAGCCCCCCAAATAGACTAAGATAAGGATGGACCGAAAGACATTTGGAGAAGCACAGAAGGGGTGAGCCGGCAAGAGATGAGCAGGCCCAGAGCCTGGGCCTGAGGTCAGATCACTTGGCTTCAAATCTCAGCCCTTCTGCTTGCAGCATTCATGACTTTGGGGAACTGTCTAACCCACTTGAGCCTCTGAGCCTCAGTTTCCTCAGCTGTAAAATAAGGATTGCTAATATTTGCACCCTCTGTCTTCCAGGGTTGTTGTGCCCACCGCTTCCTATTAGGAAAGTACGTGAAATGTCCTCAGCTTCCTCATCTGTAAAATGGGGTTATGAAGCCTCCCGCAGAGGGTTGTGGTAAGGCTTAAATGCAGCGAGGAATGCAAATTACTCACCTCAAGGTGGCTATCAGGATTGCTAAACTCCAGGGTGCTTTTATATCCTGGGTTTGGGAAGAAGTCCCATCACCTTCCCGTGATTGAGAGCAACTTAGACATGAATCTAGGCTACCTGTGGGGTGTACTGAGGGTGCTGAGGGGAGCGGGTGCCTCCACAGTCCACAGAGCCCTGGAGGCAGAATTCACAAAGCAGGAGGAGTGGTTGGGAATCTCAAAGTGGAAATGCAGGGAGGGAAGAATCAGACAATGGCCCATCCTGTTGACCTCAGGAAGTGGGGTGGTGGCACTTGATTGCAGAAGAGCTGCTGTACCCAAGGCCGGCTGCCACCCTGCCTTGGGTTGCTGTTCCTCATAAGGAGTTTGTTGAGCTGAGGATGCTTCGTGCCAAGTAGACCAGGGATCCCAAAGGATCTTTTCAAAGATCCTTGTTAAAATGTACATTTCTGCCCTCTCCCCGCAAATCAGAATGGACCAGAAAGGTTCTGGGAACCTGCATTTGCAAGGAGCACCCAGGATAGGTCTTCTGACTTGAGAAGCATGGACCAAAGGGACAGAAATCAAACATTATACTAAACACTAAATTCTCTTAACACCCTTTCCATAAAACAATCCTCTGCTCTCATGGCTGAAAACAGAAAACCGGGCAAACCAAGGATTACAAACAGGAATGTGGACTTGTAGCAAAACAAAACAACAGAACAAAAAGGGCGGGAGGAGGGATGTAGGAAGGACGGAAGGGGGGGGGAAGCAAGAGCATCACATCTTTTGTATCTTAAGCCTAATTTGTGTGGGCTCATCCACCCCAGGCTGTGCCCACCTGCTGTCCCTTCTTAACCTGCCCTTGGCACCTGCTT